>NW_022045119.1:12500-189718 GCF_900880675.1 Sparus aurata | reverse complement strand
TGAACAACACTGAGGAGTTCAACTGGATGTTGAAGTTCACAGTGGAGGATTTTGATGATACTGTTTATGTGTCTTCTGAGAGGATGAAATGTTTTGGATGAATGAGTCAAATAGTTACTTCCTCTTTTTCCTGCTTTGTTCACTCTTTTCTGTTTTACACCTTGTTTCTCTGCTATGGGAGACATAAGAACAGGCGGCTTGTATATAAATGGAGCAAGGGCTGATGGGAAAAGGGCGTCTCTTTTCAAGCTGTGTTCTCTCAACAAGCTGGATGTTATTTTGGTACAGAGACACACAGTACTGCTGATAACCAGACTGACTGGAGGACAGAGTGGACTGCTGAAACCTTCTTCAGTCACAAACCAGTAACAGTTGTGGGGCTGGACTTGTTGTTTCCACAAACTTTCTTCCTCAGTCTGTAGAAAGTGAAGAAGTTATTAAAGGCCGTCTGTTAAAAGTGAGAGCAGTGTGTGAAGACGTAAAGATGGTGTTTATTAATATTGATGCTCCGGCTGTGGGAGTGGAGAGAGTGGTGTTTCTACATGTTTTAATGAAGTGATTGATAAATGTAATAATGAGGAATATGTATTTATGGGTGGAGGTTGTAACAGTACTGAGGACAGCAGGTCAGACAGGAACCATGCAGAGCCTCACGCTGCCTCTCACACTCGTCTGCTTCACCTCATGGAGGCTCAGGAGTTGTGTGATGTGTGGAGAGACAAAACACCTGGACACAAAGAACAAGTGCTTCTATATTCAACCTTTAAGGGTTCTATAGCTTGGTACGTATTTGGCACCCTCAAATGGTTCTATATAGAACCGCTTCAGAGGGTTCATTTAAAAGAATCCTTGGGGTTCTTTGTGGCGAGACAAAATGGTTCAATATAGAACCTTTATAGGTTCAATAAATATCCCAAACCTTTTATTCCCTTACTGCTTTGGTTGGCCACATTTTTGTTAAATAATTCTACAGAGTTACCATGATATGAAGTTAATTGACTACTACTACTACTATTACTACTAATTTCAATCAAATAACCAATAACCTTTAATATTTAAAACCTAAATAACATATAGTCAGTCCTTTGCCACTACCAACCTATTGCAGATTGAAGAAAAAAGAGAAAGATGGTTTCAAATTGACTGTATTGAACATCAAAAAGTAGTTGCACCATATAAAAACAATACAAAACACAACATGAATCGTAGGTTACATTACAAGATATAAAATATTACAGTGATAAACCAGGTAAAATCACATAACAGCTGCTGAAATAGAGTCAATGAGTGCATCAATTCAGCCTTTACACAACTTTCTTGGTGAGAACTGCTCCACTTTAAACTGACACTTAAAAGCTTAAATTCCCCAAAATAAAGATTTTTACTAGAAGGAAAAATATCCAACAAAAACTGATTCTGCAAAAAAGTTGTATAATTTAATATGGGATTTTAACAAGGCTAAGTACCATGCACACAGTAATTAAAATATATTAGCAACACATGCACCAAAATTTCAATTTCAGTTAAAATAGATTAGATAGATAGATTTAAATATTAAAATATCACTGGGCAATCCTCATACATTTGGAATTACCAATAAATGTTACTGAATAATAGTGATGGGTTAAATGCAAGGAGCAAAAACAAAAGAACAGTCGGTAAAGATTTTAATCTCAGCAAAGACTTTGTTGAATATCAATTTCATCATTCACTGTGAAAGCTGATGTACATTTTGAGAAGTGGAATAGACACTCTTTTCTTACCATTTCTTAGTTTGAACAAATAATGTTCTACAAATGACAGTGTGTGTTTCATCTGTTCAGCCGAGTCGCTCTCTCTCAGGTCTGTGATTCTCAGAGTGCAGTCGTTGTTACCACAGTTATACTGCACACAACTTAAATACCTCGCTTCATTTTTCAGATCCACATAATTCTCATTCTGCACTGTCCTGAACCAAAATCTGTTCTCAGCTCTCTTTACAGAGGATGGGTATCTGTAGCTGCAGCTAATGTCCACTGTTGATCCTTTTAAGGCACAGATCTCAGTAGAGCTGTAAGTCACTCCATCTCCATTGCTCTTGTACCAGGTACAAGTAGCTGCTGGGTTAGCATCACTGCTACCGGTCAGAGTCACTGAACTGCCCTCCACTATCTCAGCAGAAGGACTCACTGACACAGAGGGAAGCTTTGGAGCATCTGGAGGAGATATGAACACATTTTACATTTCATTTTAAAAGTGCAGATGAGTTTCAGATGAATAACAGATGAAACACAATGAGGAAACATTAGTTATAAAGTAGGTGATGCAGTTTGATTCAACCCTTTGCAACATATATTAAATATAACTACTGGCTGTGTTGGCTTTAGGGATCCACATGAGGCACATTTGAGAATAAACTAAAGCTAGTTCATCTTACTTTTGATTCAAATTAAAAACACAGAGCACACAAAGACTCAAAATGTCTCATAGTTCATCAGTGCTGAAGGAAGCAGATCTGTAGGAGTACTGCATGAAGCAGTGTCCCACTTTACATGAAAACACTGAACACCTTCAGTTAAAGTGTGGAGAGAGTCCAGGAAATACAGTTTCCAGGGGAAAAAGACAAGAAGAAAGTTTCTGTTACTTCATACTTATCATATATAACGTTGCATTACACTGCACTTTGTGTACTGTGAGACTACATGAAGCTGGTAATACTTGCAGTCGTTTTTACAGCGCTGATTTAACCACTTCAACCAGTAACGGTCACTGTACCTCTCACAACACGTACGGGAGTTGCTCCTGTGCTAACAAAAGTGTCACAATAACAATGACGTTGGTGTTTCAAATGGTTAGCTCGTCACACTATAACACAAACAAACTCACAGATCGACGCAGCTCCTGGATTCTGAGAGGTTAAATTACTGTTTTGTCAGTGGAGTCTGGTGGCTAACGTTAGTTAGCTAGGTTAGCTAGGTTAGCAACTGTAACGGCAGAAAACGAACGCTCAGTCTCCAGACAGCCGTTGGCACTGAACCGTCGTCGCTCGAGCACATTCAGTGAAGACGCTGCTGCCGGTCACAGTCAAAAGACCGCGAGACTGTGTGATCCTCCGTGAACACACCTGCCGACTGAAGAGCAGGTGGCTGCTAGATACACCTGTATGTTTCTGTGGCTCCGCCTCCTCCACTTTGAGATATATATACTGAATGAATGATACAGTCACATGTCGGATTCACCGTAAATATGAAATGCCAACGAGGAGAATGTAGCTGCAGAGAATCAGCAAATGATGAAAATGATTTTGTAATTAAAAAATAAAAGATATAAAGTGGGCGAGTGGTTAATTCAGTAGTCTATAGGCCTACACGTTTAGCATACATAACATAGTTTATATAAAGGCCTATATATATATATATATATATATATATATATATATATATATATATATATATATATATATATATATATATATATATACACACACACTCTCTCTCACACACACACATAATATTTTTATTATATTCTTTTCGATTATGGACAGAATGTGCACACAGCTGTTGAAGAGATCATAAAAAGTCCATTCTTTAGTTAAATTGTAGGGGTAAAAACATACAAAATAACACAGTGAAAGCACATATAGGCTGTGTATATGTAGCCTATAGGCTACTTATAGCCTATATATAGCAGTTATAGTAAATACATTGCTGTATATATTATATATATAGCATATTGTTACTTATTTGCAGGGCTTTTTTATTCATTCATTTATTTATTGTCTGAAACAAGATCTCAATTATTCCATTCCCAGTCTCTTGTTTTTCATTAAGCACATAAATTTAATCACTCCCTTTCTGTTTTTTTTTTTACAGAAATGTGATAGAACCTTTTTAGACAGACGGTTCTTTGATAGAGGATATAGAACCTTAGGATTCGATATAGAACCTTGATGAAGCCTTTTTTTAAGAGTGTGGACACACCTGAACATAACTCACTGTCTGTGGCCAGGCTGGATCACTTTATTGTTTTAAACATCATTTTAATGTGTTTAAAAGTTGTGTCATCAGCCCTGTTGGCTTCTCTGATCACTCACTTGTGACAGCTTCTGTTTTTATAACATGTAAACCAACAGTGCCTGTTGGCATTTTAACACGGCCTGACTGGAGGAGAAAAACTGCAAAGAAACACCAAAGTATGAAATCTGAGTTTGTGTCTTTACAACAGTGGTGGGATTTTAGAAAAGTCCAAATCAGGAAACTCTGTCAGCAGAACACTCAGAATGTCACAAAGACCTGATGAGTTCAGTAAAAGCTCTGGAGTCTGAAGGAGGAACTCTGAGACCAGCTGAGGGGTCCAACTGGGACTGATTACCAGGGTCCAGTGGTGGAGGGGGCCTCGAAAGGCCTGAAATAAAAATGTTGTTTTTACTTTATGTTTTATTTCTAAAGCCCTATTCACATGGGACTAGTATTACCTGGGGACTTCAAGTGATTCAGAAATGATCCCACCATGTCTTTGTTTGGTGCAGCTCATTCACACAGGATAAGTGAAGTCTGTGTTTTAACTCTAATTTACTGACATTATCTCCCGGATCGATCGTACCGGAGCCCTGATATAATAACTGGTGAGCCTGTTAGAAAAATGTTCCTTACGGCCTGCTGCCATGCATGTAATCCATCTAATCATCTTTCGAGATTTTTCAATGAGCCTCCTGAATTTGCACCCAAAATACTGTCAAAACTTTCATTTATAATTCCAACACAGCCTCCATAATTCTCGACCGTGAAAAAGGCAGAAAAAAGGTGGAAAACACAAAAAAACTTTAAGAAAAACAAAAAACGACCCCAAATCACAGAGATGCTGATTCACACAGGACTAATATCATCACATGACCTCTGTGGTTGGTGAAATATGGCAGGTCATTTGCGGTGGAATTTTTACTTTATAAATTACGGACGTGGCAGATTCACACAGGATTAAGATCACAGACGACCTCCACAATTATTACAGATTACTGGAGGTCCCAGGTTATACTAGTCCTGTGTGAATAGGGCTTAAGTAATTAGTGTCATAACTAACTTAAAACTGGCAGAATAAATCAGATGAGAGACTTTACTCTGTATAAATAAAGAGTGGAGGCTGTCTGAGGCCCCTCTCACCCCTCACAGTACAGAATGGTTCAGTCCAAACAGCTTAACAGTGGAGTGGCTGCTGCTCATCAACATGTCTTTACCCAAGAAAATAAAACCAGGGAGCCTTAAAGGAAAGGAAAAGGCAGAAAGGAAAGAAAGCAAGGAGAGGAAGACAACTCCTCACACATTTCTTTGTAAAGAAAGGTGAGCACAGTTCACAGCTAACACAGTTTAAGAACAGTTAAAGCTGATAATAATGTCAGCAGCTGTAAAGATTGAAGAGTCAGACAGCATGAATCTAGTTTCTCAGTTTGAGCAGCAGCAGGTTCCTCATCCTCATCTCATCCTCATTAAGTGCTGACTCAAAGTTACTATTACAAGTCATCATTTCACATTCAGGTGGAAAACAGTTCAAATGTGGAGCCATATTTAGCTCCTTTCCCTGTAAGACAGCAGACATGTTTGATATCAGAGGATTCATTTCAGTTTGAAGATTTCTATGATGCTTAAAATCATCTTAAAAACTGTTAATGTAATGTTGATGCCAGATGATCCTCCATCATTTTCAGAGGGTTAAAAGAAAGCCAAGAACTGAGGTGGAGAATAATTCCAACTTTAAGATCCTGGTGATCAATGAGGCAGAGTTGAATTAAAATAAACATGTTGTTCTGTTACATGATGTTAGAAAACAGACCTACCATTAGACTGCAGTTTAATTTCTGGACTATTCAAACAAGACAAGTTCATTTAAAGATATCATGTTACCTTGTTTTGTTTCACTGTGTTACTATTACTGCTGCATTCTAGTCACATTTAATTCTTCTCTTTATAAAAATAAGATTTAATCTAACAGATACATCAACTGCATCTTCATCATCTTCATCATCATCATCTTCATCATCAGCAGCAGCAGCAGCAGCTGTCTGTCTGTCAGCCCTCTATACAATAAAAATAGCCTATGATCCATCTTTATGTCAGAATGATTTTCATGTATGAAACAGTTGTGAAATAAAAAGAGCATATGTATGTGTATATATAATATAGTTGACTACAACAGAGTGTTTGGTCAGTAGTTTGGGACTCTCACCTTCCTGCTCTGCAGTAGAACAGAGGAGAACATTTCTGCTGCATGCAGACTGTGTGACTCAATACAATCAGAGAAATGTTTCTATTTTCTGGAAATCAGAAGATGAAATCACAACAACCATACAGCCTCATATCTGTATTTATTCAGCCCAAATCCAAAGCCAGCAGCTGTGAGTCTGCAGCTGTGGAGATAAATCAGAGCTGCAGGACAACAAGGAGACAGTGAGCAGTAACCAAGTAACTGTCATGTTGTTCTTTTCACTAATATGGGAATGACAGTCAAATATAGCATTAAAATGCAGTTTTATATAAAACAGCATCACATGTTTTCTCCGGCCTGAACAAGGGCCCAATTAGATTTCTGTTCATGGGGCCCTAAATCCCTGGCAGCACCCTGCCTAGCTGAGACCAGCAAGAGACCAGAACCAGACTGAGACACTGAAGTTAAAAAGTCTCTTTTAGCTTCCTGCTGGGTGTCTCAGCTCAGGGGGTTCTGGTCCGGTCCAGCTTCCAGACTGTAGCCCAGATGGATGTTCCATCACACTTGTTCTTTGGTCTGGAGCGTAAGAATGGACAGAAGAGGTTCATTCACAGTTTAAGGTCTGACACTGGGCAGCTGCTGACTGATCACACTGCAATCCACAAACATGCTGTCAACTTTTCCAGTGAGCTGTTTGAATGTGAGCACAGAGAGCAGCAGGCAGCGTCTCTCAGCTTCTACACTGGTCTTCCTCAGGCTGAGCAGCAGAGTCATGTAGAGCTGGAAGCAGCTCTCTCCTCTGATGAGCTCTATGCTGCTCTGCAGAGCATCAGAGTGGGAAAGCTCCAGGAAGAGACGTCTACCTGTTGACTGTTAAGTTTGTTGGTCACAAAGTGAAGCTGTCAGTGTTGGTGGAGTGGAGAAGAAGCTCAGTGTGTCTGGAGGGTTGATCTGGAAGACGGGGGCTGAAATACTGAGGAGTGTTTTTAGGTGATCCTTCATTTGTTCTTCATAACTGGGAGAATGTTAAAGGTCGTCTAGCGAGGGTGGAAGTGGATTAAAACAAAAATGTCCTACAGAGGTCGAGTTCTCATCACCAACAATTTAGTATGGTCCACTTATGACATCAGCTGTCATGTGTTGTGTTTGTCTCTGTCATTAACTCTGATGTGAGTCCTGTCTGTCCATGTTGTCTCATCCTGAGACTGTTTCTCATTGTTTCATGGAGTGTGTCCACTGCTGCCTCTGTTTGTGATGTTGGAACATGTTTTCAGACTATTTGGGGAGTTTGTTTGAAGCAGAAGTTCATTCTGGGCTACAGGTCCTCTCAGAGAAATAAAGACAAATGGCAGCTTCTTAATTTCATTGTGTGGAGGACAAAGATGTTGGTGTATCTGAGCAGAAGAAACAGAACAGAGACAGCTGTGGATGATGATGCTGTTTTACTGTTTGTAAAAATGTTGAAACTGGTTTAAAACTAGATTTTAATGATTACAGAATGCTGAAAGATGTGTAAAGTGTTCCAGTGTGTGGTGTTATAAACATGTGTTCTGTTGTGTTGTTGATGACCAGCTGTTCTTTGGACGTGACTGACATGATTTAGATTCTGTGATTCTTCATTTATTGACCGTGTTGTTTTTTGATTGACTGACATCAATCAGCTGATTGATTTCCAATCAGAGTTGACAGTATTGATCTGAATGAGATGTTTTTATTTGATCCAGAAGAAAGTTGAAGGAACGAGCTGAAAGAAACAACAAATCTTTTCATCACTTAGAACAAAGAAATGCAGCTTTAATAGTTTGTATCAGTTATTGATTGATGATCAGTTCTCAGCTGATTCAACAAATCTTCACTTGCTGTTGAAGAAGTTGATCAAAGAAAATGTTAAATTTGACGTCCAGAAATGTGAAAGTGACAAAGAGAAGCAACAAACAGCAGTTGAACACTGAGATGAGACATTACTGTGAAGACCACAGGGACAAAACATCACAACACCATCAGGACTCTGATCATGTCCAACACCTTGAAAACCTGGTTTTACTTCCTGTGTTTCTGTCCCCTGTTACCTGCTGCTCTCATCTGGTTCTGTCCTTCAGCTTTCTCTACTACTTTGTAATCAGTCAATAAAGTTATTCAAACTGCTGCTGCTGTCTGTACAGCTGATGTTGTGCTTTGTTTCCTCTCAGTCTGTCAGGTGGAGGTGGAGGAGGGGGAGGAGTCTGTCCTGCTGCCCTTCAGAACTACACCTGACCTGCCTGAGGACGCTACAGTGAAGTGGGTCTGCTATAAAGGTTCATACAGGACAGTCCACCTGTATAAGAACAGATCTGACCAGCCTGAAGAACAGGACCTGGTTTACAAAGACCGAACAGAGATGAAGAAAGACCTGCTGAAGACTGGAGACCTCAGTCTGACCCTGAAACACCCCAAAGAGACAGATACAGGAGAATACGGGTGTGAAGTCTACAACAAGGACGTGTGGAGAGAGAAAACAGTGAAGCTCAAAGTCAAAGGTCAGTATGAAGATACAGAACAGAGGTCTGTGTGTCTGTCTGTGATTGGCTGCTTGTCTCTGGTTGGTTACTTGTCTCTGGTTGGCTGCTTGTCTCTGGTTGGTTGCTTGTCTCTGGTTGGCTTCTCGTCTCTGGTTGGTTGCTTGTCTCTGGTTGGCTGCTCGTCTCTGGTTGGCTGCTTGTCTCTGGTTGGTTGCTTGTCTCTGGTTGGCTGCTTGTCTCTGGTTGGCTGCTCGTCTCTGGTTGGCTGCTTGTCTCTGGTTGGCTGCTTGTCTCTGGTTGGTTGCTTGTCTCTGGTTGGCTGCTTGTCTGTGGCTGTTTGTCTCTGGTTGGCTGCTTGTCTCTGGTTGGTTGCTCGTCTCTGATTGGCTGCTTGTCTGTGGCTGTTTGTCTCTGGTTGGCTGCTTGTCTCTGGTTGGTTGCTTGTCTCTGGTTGGTTGCTTGTCTCTGGTTGGCTGCTTGTCTCTGGTTGGCTGCTCGTCTCTGGTTGGCTGCTTGTCTCTGGTTGGCTGCTTGTCTCTGGTTGGTTGCTTGTCTCTGGTTGGCTGCTTGTCTGTGGCTGTTTGTCTCTGGTTGGCTGCTTGTCTCTGGTTGGTTGCTCGTCTCTGATTGGCTGCTTGTCTGTGGCTGTTTGTCTCTGGTTGGCTGCTTGTCTCTGGTTGGTTGCTTGTCTCTGGTTGGTTGCTTGTCTCTGGTTGGCTGCTTGTCTCTGATTGGCTGCTCGTCTCTGGTTGGCTGCTTGTCTCTGGTTGGCTGCTTGTCTCTGATTGGCTGCTTGTCTCTGGTTGGCTGCTTGTCTCTGGTTGGCTGCTTGTCTCTGGTTGGTTGCTTGTCTCTGGTTGGCTGCTCGTCTCTGGTTGGTTGCTCGTCTCTGATTGGCTGCTTGTCTCTGGTTGGCTGTTTGTCTCTGGTTGGCTGCTTGTCTCTGGTTGGCTGCTTGTCTCTGGTTGGCTGCTTGTCTCTGGTTGGCTGCTTGTCTCTGGTTGGTTGCTTGTCTCTGGTTGGCTGCTTGTCTCTGGTTGGCTGCTTGTCTGTCTAACTGTCCTCTGTCTCCTCTGCAGGGAACATCAGGAACAGAAGCAGCTCCACTGATCCGACTCCTCTGATGGCTGATCAATCTGTTTGATCGGTCTGTTGGTCAATCTTTGATTATTGATCTGATGTGACTTTGGATCAGAGACTAAATGGAGGTGAAGGAGCTGATGGAGGACGGATGAAGACAGGAGGACACTTCATCAGCTTCTTCTTCACTCTGACTCTCACACACAGTCTACACACTCACTATTGATGACTGTTGATCAGTGATGATGTCAGAGTGATGTCAGAGTGATGTCACATGGTGGTTTGGACTGAAACATGTGGTTTAGATCCTTTGAACTCTGACAGTAAAGTGTAAATACAACCTCAGATGTAGAGACAGCAGGTCTCTGCAGTAACAACATGTATCATTACCTTTACAGAGTGTCTACACAGAGAAACACTCACATTTAACACTTTTAACACCTTTTAATGCCACTTTATATGAAATTTAAGACCAAACTTTTGATGGAAATACACACCAAAAGTGAAATACATACACACATATTGCATATACTAATTATTGCTGTAAGCTTTTGAAATAAAAAGATGATTTAATCAATGAATTAATGGACATTCTTTCATATTTTAAGTGTTTTTTAGAATCCAACATGTCTTTAATGTGGATCTGTGTCATCTTCACTTCATCAGTGTGTTTCAGCTGCAGGACCATGTTTTCTTCACAGAAACACATGAAGAACAGATTATAAGATATCAGATGAAGATTCCTGTCAGACAATCAGAGTTCATCACTGATGTTCTGGTAAACAACCACCAGAGGGCGACATGAGCACAGCAGGAATATTACCTCTGACAACGTTTCCACTGCTGGACCTCAGAACACTTCTGAGCTATTTGTACTTTACTGGAGGATTTCTGCAAATATGTACTTTTTACTCCACTACATTTATTGAAAACACTGTTTTAGTTACTTTACAGATTACATGCTGCCTCAGAGCTGAATCAGCACTTTTTAAATTCATTTATTTGATGAACAATCAGATTAAAAACAACTCTTATATTCATACAAATAATCTGAAAGTGCTGATTATACTTTAGTATATTTAGCTGAGATTAGATTCTGTCTGTCTGGGTGACATTTTAACACCATGTTATAGAGAATAACACACAAAATGTCGCCCAGCAGGCTGCAGCACTTTATTAATAAAGATAATAAACCATAAAAAGAAAGAAAATAAAAGACATTTCTGATTAAACAGTCACATCTGGATCGATGTGATGATGTTAAACAGCTGATCACATGTTCCTCTTTATGATAGATTATATTTTATAATAATAACATCTTTAAACCTCCTGATGAAACACATCTGTTACAGATATATAAACATGTGTCTCAGGTGTTAAAGGTGACACACCTGTCTTAGTAAATCAATCAATAACAAGTCTGAACTCTCTTGTTGCTAGGAGCGGCAGCCTCCCGCAGCGCGCTCTCTGATTGGCCCGCAGTCCGTCACCTCGGGCCAATCAGACGCCAGTGTGTCCGCCATGAGAATCCATGATGTTCTTTTTGTTTCTTTCATCATTATCAATACTACGATTCGTCATCAGGCTGATCAGATCACCGCGCAGGCTCACATCGATCCGGACATGTTGTTGGCAGCAACGAATCCGAAGAAAAGTTATGGCCAATTTGACATCTACGAGCGCGAATCTCCAATGTCCGACTGCTGTGAATGCAGCACGAGATGACGTCAGAGCAAGAGACGCTTCGTTTGGAAAACTGAGTGGCGCGAAGCGAAGAGCAGGAGTCGCGAGGAAAGGAGACACGGGAGGAAAGAGGTAAAAACTGATGAACTATCTATCAAGAAATGAAATAATATCAAAGCACAGTGCTAGTATAGCTGCGATGCTGATTTAAGATGATAAAAATCAGGTTGAAGAACGTTATTTCGCTAACTGTACATGTAATGTTAGCTAGGTCTGACGTCACTTCTGTGTAAAGTCAGCTAACGTTAGGCTACAAAAGCTAATATTGATTCAACGTCTGTCAAGGAAAACACGGTAAAGTTACTTTGAATCTACCAGAAATGAAGAGGAAAGGTAGCATATGAAGTGAGCAAGGTAGAAGGAGGAGATGAGGTGGAAGGAGAGAGAGAAAGGCGACCAGGGAGAGGAGGAGGAGGAGGGAGAACACCACAGCGATGAAGATACGAGGAGGGAGAGCAACACCGAGATGAGGAGGAGAAAGAGAGAGACAAGATAACGTGCAGGGCTCAGACACTGAAAGGGAAAGCAGAGTGCTGAGCATCACCAACCATCTCTAGTCCAGCTGCTCCACATGGTGTGGACATTGTTGCTGTGTAGTAAACTAAGTTACATATCAATAAGAACAACACGTGACAAAAACGGACATTTTGATCAGAACATTAAGGTGCATTTAGGAAAAAGTGCTTCCATGCAAAAGGGACTTCTTCAAATAAATATACATATTCATGTTTGCTTGAATATGAATAATTGTGGAAACTTGTAAGTGAAAGTGTGATGAGATGGGGACAGAGTTTTAATATTCTGTGTACAATGTATTTTAGTTCTATTGCTCAGCTTAAATTCACAAATTAAATAAATGAACCTAAAAATACTCTCCCAGGCTAAAATGTTAGTGTGTGTTAACACAGTCTGATGGTTATAACTAATCAATGATGGTTCTACATTGATTGTGTTTTTACTCGTTATATTCTATAATGAGTTGAGATGTAATGCAGCTTTAATGTTTCCTCCCCTCCATCTTCTAGACGTATCCATGTCCAGGTGTGAGGTGCCAGTGCAGCCAAAGCAAGAGAGTTTCCCTGAGTCCCTCCAGGAGCAGGAGAATCTTCTGCAGCCACTGGTACAAATCTCACCTGGTTAGAAGACTCGCAGTCCAAACATGCAGCGCACTGTTTTGCTTGTAGGCATTTTTCCCTCCCGATGCTCCAAGGACTGTTTTCATCTCATTCAAGGGTTATCGTAAGTGGAAAAAAGCTGAAATGAAAGACAGTGGTTTCTGTTTGTGGTCCCAGCTGTGACTTTACTGAGGTTCACCCAGTGTTAGCAGCAGGAGGACGGTCAGCTCACCTCCCAGAGCCTCCAGCTGAATCACTGGACACTGATTTAGGGACCGTCATTAAATTACTGAGCACAAATATATTCATACAAAATAATTGCAGTTTTTTCGATATCTTCAATGTCATGTGACCCACTGACTCCAAACCAGCAGTATATAAGCAGCGGTATTTAAAAATAAATTAGATTCAACAAATACGTTTCTGCATTGTGCCATTTTTTGTAAGTCTCAATCTGTCAATTTTTTTTTCACAAATCTCACCAGTAGTCTTTATTTAAAGGGTTATATTTCAAAATGTTCTTCCGGACCCTCCTAGATTTTGTAAGTTAATGACTCAGAGCACCGCTGCTACAAATATTTATAGGGGAAAAACTGTGTTATTGTTTTTTAATGTCTCTTCTTTTACATGTACAGTATACAGCCTGTATGAACCTACTCACACAATGTTTCTGTACTTTTTCAGACTGGGGGCAAAATGGACTTTTATATGACTTCTTTTCAGGTTTATGGAGATGTTCTTATGTAACATACCCTTTTGTAACTCTGTGAGCCTTTTTGTGTAGTTTGTTGATACAGCAGCTCAGATTTACATGCATGAAATGTCCCTTTCATATCTCCTTAACTGCTGTGAATACTGTATATATTGTACTGTATTTCTCATGACTTTATCAGTAAAGACCTGACCTGTCAAACAGTGTTCAAGCTACTGAGGGACAAATAGGGAGAATGTGTGTTCTGAGTAAACAATAAAAGCGATGTCCAGCACCTTGTTTGAGTGCCGTGCCCATTTATTACTACAGTGTATTTACGCTCACCTTAGTACAGCTCAGTCCATAGATCTTCATGGGTAAGTTTTTATTTGGATTGTTTCTTCTTGTACAAATGCTGTCTGCAACACTGGCACTCTGACACAGTCAAATCTGTTTGCTTCCCCTCTCACACATCTGCCACTTATCACCTGTGTCTTACCTTAATGCCTTTCCTGTGATAATGGCCCATCTACAGTAGTGTTACCATACTTCCATCTCCTATTCATTGAGATCACATTGTATGGTCACTTATTCCTGATATGTACTGTTTCACATGAAACCTCAAATACAAGACATTGACTGCATGAGATAAAGTTGTCTGTATGAGTTTGTAAATGGCAGCCCGTGTCCTTGTGTACTGTGATTAAATTCAGTATATATACGTCAACCATATGTTGCCACCCCTCAAAAATTCCTGCCCCCCTCTCGCCACCCCATAAATATGTTTCTAGATCCGCCCCTGGATCCGGACCTGATCGATATGTTCATCCTGATATCACGAGCGTTTCGTCAGCACACGTCATCATCGGTCGGAGCAGATCAGAGAGATTAAAACAGCTGATCAGTCTGTTGAGTTAACAGCCGCTGTGATGGCGGCTTTGAAAGGCACGAGCACGCACGGAACTTCCTGTTTGAGAAAGACTCGCTTTCTACTTTACAAAATAAAAGTCTATTTACTCTCTGAGCTGAAGAATACATGATAAAAGTTGTAATAAGGGAACAAATTCGCAAATGTCACAAAATAAAGAGAAACACTAAAACATCCCTCATTAATCTGAAGTGGTTTATTTACAGGTCCAGAACTTTAATGGCGTCTGACCACAGTGAGAAACTTCAGACCAAACCTTCGATGGAAATACTCACCAAAAGTCAAATATATATACATATAATGCATAAACTAATTATTGCTGAAAGCTTTTAGAATAAAAAGATGATTTAATCAATGAATAAATGGACATTCTTTCATATTTTAACTTTGTGGTACTCTGATGGTACAAAGGTTTCTTGCTGCATAAGTCCTGTCAGCAGCTCCATGTGGGTCTTTGTTCACATTTGTTTTGTATTTTATCATCTTTAATGAAAATGTTTTATCACTTTTGACCAATAACAACTTTTTTTTTCAAAACTTCTGTCAGTAAAATGTAATGAACCCAGTTGATGCAGCAAGCTTTGCTCCTGGTGTTATAATAAAGGCAGATTCAGGGTTTACTGAGGTTCTGAAGCTGTAATCTACACAAGTGGCCTCACAGAGACTCCAGCAGTGAAGAGAGGCTCCAGAGGAGGAGGATGATCCCAGAAGAGCAGCAGCCGGCTGGTCAGGAGGGACTGCAACAGCCGAGCAGCTCAGTGGATTAAAAAGGGAAACTTCAGGTCACAACTCAGGTTTTATTTGCAGCTGCTGTGAACCGGAGGAGAAGCCGGAGAGTGAGATGCTCCCAGCTAGCTTTAGTTTCTCACACACCTTCATGTACAGACATGGAGATCAAATCTGACTCATATTATATTATATTATATTATATTGATTTCACAGAGTTTATGAAAGAAATGGGCTTTAAACAGAGCACATCAGACCCATGTGTGTTTGTTAGATCTCGACAGGAGCTAGAAACACTAGCTGTGTATGTTGATGATCTGATGTTGATCACAGAATCAACAGAAAGCGTGGATGAGTTGAAACAACCTTTCAAGAAGCGCTACAAGATGAAGGACATGGGGAGCTGTCCTATATCCTGGCATCTCTGTTGTCCAAGACAAAGCAAAGAACTGTGTCTTTCTTCATCAGAAGCATCACATTGAAACCATTCGTCAGAACCCCATTGCAACCCCTGCTGATGCAAATGTAAAGTTGAGAAAAGATGATGGTGTCAGTAAACCCGTGAAGCCCAAGCACTTATCAGTCCATGGTAGGTAGTTTACTGTACGCTGCAATGGCCACACCACCAGACATAGCACAAGCAGTGAGTGTTGTGTCAAAGTTCAATGCAAATCCAAATGCTGCATATCTGACGGCTGTGAAGAGAATGTTTCCATACTTGATGGGTACAGTGAACGTTGCCCTCAAGTATGAGCAGTCAGAGTCAGGAACTGTGATTGGTTTCTCAGATGCTGATTGGGCCGGAGATCAGGATGACCGTCGCTCAACAACTGGTAATATATTGTTCCTGAGTTGGTTCAGCAAGAAACAGGCAACTGTTGCACTTTCAACAGCAGAAGCTGAGTATGTCGCACTCAGCCAAGCAGCTCAAGAAGGTACCTGGCTGAAGAGATGCTGACTGATCTTGGAATGAGTGATTCACCTACAGTGACCATGGAGGACAATCAAGGAGACATCACAATCACAAAGAATCCTGTCAGTCATTCTAAACATAAAAACAGACTAAACACATAGACATTCACTACCATTACATTGGTGAATGTGTGCAGAATGGGCAAATACGAGTGCAGTATTGTCCAACAGTTGATATGAAGGCAGATATGTTGACCAAGCCACTGACAAGACAAAAGTTTGAGTACCTCAGAGGAGAGATTGGACTTTACCCTGTTTAAGTCTGCCTCATATGCTTACTGTACTGTTTACTGCTCAATATGTTATGGAACCTGTAAGCAAGGTAAAAAGAAGTAAGGAAAAGAATCTTAGATTTATAATTTTGATATTATTTGTGAGGTCAAGCACTGATCTTAGCTGTGGAAATTGCTTAAGTGCTTAAATGCTGTAAAATTAAGTGGGAGTGTAAAAACAGTAATTTGACAGTGTTGAGAAGGTGTTGTACCGCCACCTAGTGACTGCTCTTGAAAAGTGTTTTCTGTTCTGAATAAAGACACGTGAAATAACGACACTCACACATCTTCATGTACACAGACATGAAGATCAAATCTGATGGATCAGAGTCACTTTTAAAGTTATTTTATATTCATCAATTATATTATATTATGTCATACAGTATATATGTCTACGTACATGTAGATAGTTCCCTATAAATTAATCTAGTGGTTGAATTAGAGGTAGCTGTGCTCTTCACATCAAACACACTCATTATGTAACTTATGTAGGCTACTTCTTGGAGAAAGTCCCCAGACTCCCTTAAAAAATGTCTCAATTTAGTGAGTTGTTGAGTTAAGAAACACTTTATAAACTCTGTGAAACTCTCTCTACATCACTTTCTGAACTATTAGAGCCTTCTTGTTCATTCGGTAAACGTTTTACATGAAGATATTCCTTTCTTTGTGTTAAAATAACGACATGTTTACACGTTAGAATGAAAACAAAGGAGGTTCGGTTAACGCGCAGCTGCGAGGTTTGTCCCAGTGGAGTTGCCGTAGCAAACCGTCAGAGGCTCGCGCTGCGCTGCACCGCTCAGATCGCTTTTCTTCTGATTATTGATGATCGATTAGAGATGAGCCGTCCACGGTAGTGACGTAGTGACAGTCCGGATGTGTTAGTGCTCTTTGTACTTTCAGTTAATATTCTGTTGGGAAATCTGTTTGATGGTTGGCGATACTGCAGGATTATGTTTCGATCCGATACCGAGTAAATACAGCGCCAGTATCGCCAACAACGATACCTTTTGATAATTAAAGTGGCTGTATCATAAATCTGTTAAATCTGAATGAATTTTCATGACCTTTAAGTGTTTTTGTGATTTTTCCTTTGGAGTATTAATTAGATAAAACCCAGAACAGAATTTGGGCAACGTTTTGTAAATAGAAAATACTTTATCAACATAATGAAAGTTTTTGTTCAGAAACAACAGAATAGTAACAAAACATTTTTCCCCATACATTGTCATTTTCAGAAACTCTTGGGGAATTGGCTAAGTGAAATAATAAGATAATTAAGTCTGTAGTACAACTACTTGCAGTTTAGATATAGTAATCATACAGTATCCCTTTCACAGTCAATATTTCAATGGGATAAATGTTATCAAGTTCTGAGCATTATTTATACTTTTTGAGTTGCTCGCACCTCATTGGTCAGCCAGGGTTTCTGGTTTTATGACACAGACATCTTCTATGTGTTTTGTGTTTGTATCCAGTTACAGCTTCTGCATTCTGCTCCACATTGACTGTTTGCTGTTCAGTGGCTGTAACTTTAAACATAAAGCAGACAGAACATTCAAAGCAGTCCTGCAACACACTTATGCCCAGTCAGAGGAGCCCAGGTGGGGCGGCGGACTGCTTTAAAAGCCCCCTTGATGTTAGTGTACTGATGGTATAGTGTGTAAACTCCCCGAGTCACAGAATCTCATGTTGGTGATGTTGGACTCGAGCTCCTCTACCTTCACTTCAGTCTATGTGTCATCCGAGTCCTGCGTGATCTTTTAATGAAGCGATAGGAGAAGATATTCGGTCTCAAATCAATGTCAAATCACGAAGTCTGACAGCCCTTTCTGTCCCTGACCCAGTCTATTATACTATATAGAGTTGAATAGTGCATGAATGTGTTCTTCCATTGGATTGGTCCGTTGGCTCTCGACCTTTAACAGGATTGGCTCGTGGATCTGACTCCATGTGACCTCCACGTGCAGCTGCTGCCGGTAGTCCTGGCTGTGTTTCCTCTTTCTCTGCAAAAAGAGCAGAACCTACACTTCCAGTTCCTAACTGCAGAAACTGCTGCCCTTTGGTTGACCTACAACGTAGACACTTCGGATACCTTAGAAGGAGTATACACAGACAATGTACTTTCCACCTCCTTATCTTGCTATTTTCACTTCTGCACATTTCTGCTTTGAAAATTATCACACTTCTACATTGCTCATGTGGCTCCTTTCTCTACACTAGTTCCCTATAATGCAGTGATCAATAATTGCAGCTAAAAATGAACGCACAAAAATATATTTTATGTACAGTGATAACCAGGGAGAACCTTCTTCATGTTGGCCTGGTTGAAGTCTGCAGCAACAGAGACCTCTCCAACAGGATGTGTGGACTGTAGCTCACTGATGGAGCAGTACTGAGTGTTCAAGACCTCCTCAGTGTCTTCACTGGGGAAATGTATACTGCCATGATGACATCACAGTACATTCTCTGGGTATGTAGAGAGGGCAACATATAACAGTCAGGAGTTTAATGTAGGAGAGCAGTGACTAGAGACTGTTGTGGGATTTGTAGTTATTTATGTATATTCACTCCAGCAGCCTGAGTTTTACCCCTGAGAGTTCAGCTCCTGACCGCCCAGAATGATGTTAGCCCCTCCATGTAAATGGTGTCTGGGACGGTTGAGTTCAGCCAAATCTCAGTGAAAATCAGGGCTCAACAGTCTCTACTGTCCCTCCTGGAGGCTAATTTCCAGCCTCAGGTAGCATGAATTCAGGCTTTTTACAAGGCGGCATTATGATGTTGTTATTTCAGTGTCCTTTTGATTTATTTATTGCTGTCAAATCACAGAAGAATCTCTTTGTTTTGGGTTCACATCAATGGGTAAGACAGATCTATTGTTTTTAAACACCTGTTAAGAAGCTGCCACTCAGAGGAGACAGATGGACAGATGCTACACAGCTGAGAACTGGGCACCTGTTAGCTTCAGGTAGCGCTGGAAGCTGCAGACTCTGGCTGGGTGCCACGCGTTCACGGTTCTATTCATGTTCTATTCACGTTGTGCGAGTAGACATGATTTAGAGTTAACAACCCTGCAGTCAAAAAAGTGTGAATAATGCAGCATGAATATTTTCTTCGCGTTTTGTCTGAATGCAGCATAAAAGCTTTATTGTGGGCGCGAGAAATTTGAAATTGGAGGTTATCAAGGAGCATGAAGCGTCAAAATGTAGGTGTAGAAAAGAGCTTAAAATCAACATTTAACATGTGATTGTATTGTTGTTGATTGTTTTTCTTTTTTACCTAAACAAATGTAGAATTTTCAGAATTAAATTTCCAACACAATATTACACTTTCACACTGTTTGAATTGATCAATATTTCTCATGATGTTCATGATGACTGTGGTGGACCAGAACCAGCCAGGAACTAAGTTCCAGATAGACATTTACAATCAGGGACTGAAGACAGGACAGTAGACTCTCCTGAACCTCAGGCTGAAGACAACGATGATGTTTGCAGTGAGATCAAAGAACCTCAGTCAAGTTTAAACTCTCAGAAAAACATTGAAGTCCCTGTAAGTGGTGTAGGATGTGGTACTGACAAGGAACAGTTTACTTCCTCTGACTGTGATGAAAGATCTAGCAAAAACTCAAAACTGAGGATTCGTAAGAGGATTCAGAAAGGAGAGAAACCATTTAGTTGTTGTGACTGTGGTAAAAGATTCAACTACCAGTGCCATCTCGACAGACACAGAAAGATTCACACAGGAGAGAAACCATTTAGTTGTTGTGAATGTTGTTAAAGATTCAGCTGACAGCAAAATCTTATCACACACATCAGGTTTCACACAGGAGAAAAAACATTTCTTTGCTCTGAATGTGGTAAATAATTGAATAATAAATTTAGACATAAGAGGAGTATAACCCGACACATGGCCGTGCACACAGGAGAGAAACCCTTCTGTTGAAGCGGTTGTGAGAAAACATTCACCCGGGGTGGCACGTTAAATCAACACAAGTGAGATCGTTTTATCACGTCACAGCTTCATCATAACCAAACTTAGAGGTTCAGCTGAACAGATGGAAACAGAAACGGAACTGAAAGTGGGAAGTCAGACTCGGAAAGAATTCAACCAAACTGTGTGAGTTAAATGTTAAATGTTCTCACAGTTATTTTTGTGTTTTGTTCAGTGTTTCAGTTTTTGAGGAAACTGAAAGTGTTCTATTTAAATATGTTGAAGTTGTGTTTGGATGTAAATCAGAGGTCCTGTTGTGGAAACAGTTCATCCCATATTAAATTCAAAAACAACCAAATGACTTTCTTGTGTTCAAGCATTTGTAATTCTGAAGATTCCTCTGAGCTGAAAGACACCTGTGAATGAAGTTTATCTGTCTTTGTTTAATCAACAAACACTGTGATGATTCGATCTCGTCCTCAGACCTCTGAACTCTTCTTCTATCCTGTCTTTCCAGCAGAGGTTTCAGGGACTCTGTGTGTCTGTTGTCAGATCAGTTGAGCGTCCTATTCGTGACACCTGTGTTGTGTCGACAGTTTGTCTAATAAAGAATTCTAAAAAATTAAATTAAATTTTCCAAGTGCGTCTTTCGTCGTAATTATGCTTTTACACGAAGGTTTGACTCATATTCAGTCACAAATAAAGTCTTGGTTGCTTTTTGGTGAGAGTTTCACTTTAAATAAATGACACTGTCTGTTTTCTACCTTCAGTTCCGAACCACAGTCCTGTTGAAAAAGTGGAGAGCAACAAAGCGGATCATCAGTCTGGCAACTCAAGACAGCAACAACAAGTGAAGGTGGAGGAAGACGGGCAACAACGTGGAGTATCACAGGACTCTAGTGGCTCTTCTTCTGCCCACGCTGCTGCTGAGAGCAAAGGAGAACATGGAGATGATGATGATGATGAGGAGGTGGAGGAAGAAGACGATGGAGACGATGAATGGAAGCCAGACAAGAATGACAAGGCGCTGAGTGAGGACCAAGCTGAATCGAGACCATCGAAGACGACGAGGAAGCGGCGAGTCAAACATCTGGGAGACAAAACAAAGAGACGGAAACAGAAGGAGGCGTCGACTGAAAACAGCGACGCTGCTCTGTCCTGTGAAGTCTGCCATGCTCTGCACAGGTCAAAGAACATGTTGATCAAACACGCCTGGACTCACATGGACGATCCGGAGAGGCTTTGTGGAGCGTGTGGAGAACGTTCAGAGTCTGCAGACGAGCTGAGAAGTCATCTTCAAACTCACCTGAAGACACACAGCTGTGACATCTGTGGAAAGTCTTTCCTCACCGCTGCTAGCTGAGGATCCACAGCAGCAGCCACACAGGAAAGAAGATCTACTGCTGCAACGTTTGCGGCAAATCCATCGCCGACTTCCGAGTGCTGTCCTGACACAAGTTGTTGCACGTGGGGATAAAACACTTCTGCTGTCAGGTTTGTAGTCCGGCAGATTAAGTCCAAATTCCAGAACAATCGTTCACTTTGTGATACGAGCACCAAATTTGGCATGAATAATGCCGAGACCCTACTTTTTGAGAAAAGCCTGTTAGCCACCTGAAAATCCAATATGGTGGCCATTTTTCAAGATGGCGGCCACATAAACACATTTTTATTGTAGAATGGTAAAGGCTGGGCATATTTAAAAGATCTAGACATCGAATTGTATGTATTTTGAGTAGACAAATCCAATGATGCAACTAAAAAAACTGTTTCAAGGTAGGGGTGGGCGATATGGGCAAAAAACAATATCTCGATATTTTGGGGGATTTTGGCGATAACTATATTCAGTCGATATCCTTTAAAATGTGATTGGAACTGTCCAAGTCAGGGCTTGTGTCCACAAAACGCGTTTTTAGCGCTGAGGGCTCTCAAAAACTCTTTTTCCGAGTGCCCAGCGGTGTGAAAAGTTGAACAGATTTCAACTTGAAGGAAAACACTTATTTATTTTCTTTAAACTTTAGCATTCAAGTACAAATAAAAGAAAGACTCTCCATTTTGTACTTTTGAACTCAGTAATTGAACTACAATGTAGGAATATTGAATTTTGTAAACATTCAGCTGTCAGGTAAATTGTGCTGCAGTGCAAACAAGAGCATATGATAAAATCAAAACAGTAGCATTTGTAACAGAATGCTCTCTGCATATTTTGAGAATTATTACACATCATCAAGTCTATCTTATGGCCTTATTAAACAAATGACTAACTTCAAGTTCCATCCAGGATTGTACAACAACAACAAAAAAATCCAAAAAAGACATCTGCTAAAAAGCTTCACCAAGGGTTTTCTCAAATATTGTACAAAAATATAGAGATTTGTAAACAAATGACATTAATGTTGAAAAAATATCCACAATTCTAAGATAGAAAAAATACCCAGTATTATTACAGCTACGGACAGATGCCAGAAACTTTGCAGAACTTTGAACAAATAACATTTCTAGGCTAACAGTTCCCTGATTAGGCTACTTCAGATTATGAGCCAAAAACACCAGTCTGTCCACAGCCCTTTTTAGATAGAAAAGGCAGCACATTTGCTCCAAGGTTAGGGTGGCAATTTGCTGCCCTGTCATTCTAAAATATTCCTCCTTTTCCAAAAGACACCTCTGGGTTCGGTGTAAACATGTGACGTGACGTGAAGCTCGAAGTTCGGCTGTGAACAGTGAGACAACGAATTTGTCTTCAAAATAAGAGCATTACATTTTACCCAATCAGAGTTTAGAACTGGGTTCTTAGCGGGGGGCTTTTAATTTGAAAGTAGCGACCATTCCTAGCTTGGCGCTAGCTAACAAGCGGACACAACTGGGGACTGGAGGCGCCTGCATTTTCTCTCTGCCATCACGACGCGCTGCTAAACTGTTGCAAGGAGGATGCTAGCGAGAGGTCATGTGATCACAGAGGCCCACTGGTGTGTGACTGAATCCTGCTATGAGAGAGCGATGCTGCACCGTGTATTAAGTGGATGTGAGGAGTTTCCGGGTGTGTTTCAATATTTTTGGCGAAGTAATTTAAATACTTGATAATGGAAATTTGCACCTCGTCAAGACAACAATGACGATATTATCGCAAACGATATATATCGCCCACCCCTATTTCAAGGCTAGTTTTCAAGATGGCGGCCATTTTTCGACTCATATTCGCAGTTTTCTGTGTTGTTTTCATCAATCTCAAAATGTTGAAAAATGTCTTCATAAAGGCCTTCACACACCTATCTGACTTCCGACCGTCGTCAAAAAAGGCAGTCGGACTGATCAGTCGGCTCCTGTCTCCCTGAGGCGGTCAAAAAAGTGTCTCAAATTATCACCAAAGCTGTCCTTCTGTCAAACCTCACTGTTCTATTGAAATAAAAAAAAAACAAAAACAAAATGACAAACCTGGGAGGTGTGTCCTGGTATAGTTCAGTTCAAACCAGTGATCATTTCCCATTCATTTTAAACATTCTATTGATATAAAATGTATCAAATGTAACAAAACAAACAAACAAACTTTTGGAAATTGGCGGCCATATTGGATTTTTTGTGTGGCTAACGGGCTTTTTGGAAAAAGTGGTTCCCAAAGAATATTTGTGCCAAGTTTGATGCTTGTATCACAAAGTGAACGATTATCTCACTAATCTGCTGGACTATTGTGGGAAGCATTTAGGAACTTCTGCAAAACTGAAACTGCACAAGAAAATTAACTCAGAGCAAGACAAAGCGTTTCTCTGTGATGTTTGCTGCAAAACGTTCTACACGATAGGTGAGCTGAAGGTTCACCTGAGAACACACACCAAGGTGACGATCACCTGCACCGAGTGCGGCAAGGGGCTGTCATCTAAAGAAGCTCTAAACAGACACATGATCATCCACGCCAGGGATCACCTCATTGTCATAGTTGTACTGTAACATATTGACTTCAGCTGTTGTTTATTAAATTCTGAGCGTTTCTGCCTTAAATAACTGGACTTGTTCCTGGAATCATAACTGATAGATCAATAAAGCTGCAACAGAAACAAACACTGAAGCCTCTTTAAAGCAAATATTAGGTGGATTCTTATTTACTTCTCCTGTTATTCTGTGATATTTTATCAGTTTGAGCCTCTAACAGGTTGTCAGTGCTAAATGTAAACATTTAGCACTTTATATTAAAAGATTCCTGTCAGACGATCAGAGTTCATCACTGATGTTCTCGTAAACAACCACCAGAGGGCGACATGAGCTCTGCCCAGGTTTAGTTTTCAGAACTGCACTAAATACACTTCTGAGATATTTGTACTTTACTTGAGTATTTCCATGTCTGCAAATATGTTCTTTTTACTCCACTACATTGATTGAAAACACTGTTTTAGTTACTTTACAGATTACATGCTGCGTCAGTGCTGAATCAGCACTTTTTGAAATTCATTTATTTGATGAACAATCAGATTAAACACATCTTATATTTATACAAATAATCTGAAAAGTGTTGAATATACTTTAGTATTCAGTGAGAGAGTGACGAGAGAAGGTGACAGTCTCAGTGTTATAAACTCAGCTATCAGTCTGGTTTTCTGCTCTACGTCCCTGACTGACCACATTAACTAGGCTGGTAGAGTCCATACAGCACTGACTGTATCACTAGCAGACTCTCTAGTCACCTGCAACCTGCTGAGTGCTACATACTGTCAGAAAAATGTGCGCTCTAGTAACACAGTTTTTCTTAACCTTCAGAGAGAAAAAACACCAAAGAGAGCTCCTTTGATCAATAATCTTTTACTTGCAGCAAGGGGAGCAATCATACAAAGTAACAGGTTGTAAGGCTGTCTCTGCAGATCTCCACAGAATCATATTAAACAGCAACATTTATAGCATCGTCTTCACAGGTCACACCCAGTGATCGCGTAACAGTCACTGTTGAGGAACAAACATTCTCAGTTCATGTTTCTCATGTCACATTCTCAATGACAGGTGGTGCTCGTTTCAACTATTGTTAGTGGTTACATGCAGGTTTAACAATATATGCATCATACAGGAAACAGACTGCAACAACTCCTGAGACAGGATGTGGTATTCATTTAACCACTTCTCCTTTCACATACAAACACACGGGGTTATAGAAATGTCACACAAGAGTTTAACTAATATTTTTCCATCACATCCCTCGTGTTAAACCTTCTCAAACACCTGTCTATGTTGCTGTAGCTCACAGACACGTATCTCTAATAGAGACACCTGAGACAACTGCAGAACAGTCAGCACAGCCATCATGACACTTGTTCATTGAGGCTGTGTTACTGTGGTGACATCCAAAAATAAAGAACTAAGACAAGAGACGAGGACAGAAACACGGTGAACCACAGCTGTGGGCGTCACAGGAAGCAGCGTCTAACATGTGATTTACTGGAAACAGCTCAAAGTGAAAGTTGAGTTCAGTCCTGGTGTCAGTGGACGGTCAGCAGCAGCAAAGTGACGACTGGCTGTGAACTGATGTCCTCCATGTGTTTCTGAAGTGAAGCTCAGTAAAGAGGACTTTGTGCTTGTTGTAGTTGTGACAGGAAGATGAAGATGTTTGTGGTGTTTGTGATCCTCGTGCACGGTAAGATAACCTTCCTCCCTCTGATCTGATCGTCACCTCGGTCCAACGTCATAATAATTATCAATTTTATTTGAAGGCGCCTTTCAAAGCACTCAAGGACACCACACATAACTACAACAGTACAACAAAAACAGGGGACAATGTAGTGCAAATGAATAAATAAGTAAGAGGATGCAATTACATGGTGCCAGCTCGGCACAGACTTCACACTCTGCAGTCCTATACAGGAAGTCAACCAGGCAGCGTTAGGCAGGGTTGAGCTTCCGGGGTGAGAATAGTGCAATAGAGTGAGCTCACTAACACACATTGTGCATAAAAAGTCTGAAATCTTTGAGTTGAACTCGATAAAAATGTGTTGATTGTTGTGTTGTGTTGATATTTGTGTTGAGTGTAGAAGACTGTGCAGTCACACTGTCCTCAGTTTTATGGCCTGTTGCAGCAACTGTACAGGACAAAGTTCACACACATGATCCATTGAAACTCATTTATTAGTTTGGTACTGAAGGTGTGTCATGTTTTATAGCACTACAGCAGGCACGTGACCACATCGGGACAAAGAGGTGATTGAGTCCCTGACCCTTTTTTGTGTGTTTTTAATGAATAAGTAAATTCCTGTTGTGCATAGAGATGTAGAAGAAAACAACAACTGCAGTGTAAAAACATCCAGCCCATTGTGCTGTATGTAGTGAAGTCTGGGGTCCACTCAGTCATCAGAGCTCTACCTGCTGGGACAAACATCCAACACAATCCTTACATGCTGAATTCTGCAGATATGTCCGTATCAGTACATCAGTACACAGAAACACACCAACAAATGCATGTAGAGCAGAATTAGGCAGATACCCACTGATAATCTACAATCACATAAAATTCTCAACTTTTTTAACCACCAGTCATGTTCGATTGTACCACAGCAGGCCCAAGGGGTGATTGAGCCCCTTTTAGCCTCGTAATAAAAAGTGCCCTTTTTGTGTGTTTTTTTAATGAATAAATAAATTCCTGTTGTGCATAGAGATGTAAAAAAAAAACAACGGTGTAAAAACGTCCAGCCCATTGCGCTGTATAGTAGTGAAGTCCAGTGGTGGACAGTAACGGAGTAAATTTACTTGAGTACTGTACTTAAGTACATATCCAGAGGATTTGTACTTTACTTGAGTATTAGATTTCTTTGGTACTTATTACTCTTACTTGAATACATTTCCAAGACAAATATTTTTACTTTTACTCAAGTTAATTTCTAGGAAGGCTGAAAAGTACTCGTTACTTTCAGGTCTGCTCTTTTTTTTTTTTTTTTTCTAAAATACTATTGGACACGAGCTGTTTGTCAAAGAAGGAAACCTATCACAGTGCACGCTCTCCACTGGGATCTACGTTAAAGCGGAAATATGTCATCCCTCCCCATAAGGATACCACCAAAGTAGCCACGCTCTCGACTGCGTTTGTTAACACAAAACTGCGACTTTGGCTGCATCAGGAGAACAAAGACAATCCGCTGAGTCTCAGTCTGAGTCTGATAATGATCCGGAGCAGGAACTTTAGGAAAATCCTTGGCCTTACCTGGACTCCATGTTTGAGTTTAACAGAGTAAAAAACGTGGACACAAATCAAATCAAATCAAATCAATTTTATTTATATAGCCCAAAATGACAATCACATTGCCTCGATGGGCTTTACAATCTGTACAGTGAACAACATCCTCTGTCCTTAGACCCTCGATTCGAGTGAGGAAAAACTTCACATGTTGATGGAAAAAAAAACCTTTTAACAGGGTAAAAAAACAATGGAAGAAACCTCAGGAAGAGCCACAGAGGAGAGATCCCTCTTCCAGGACGGACAGACATGCAATAGATGTTGCGTGTACAGAAAAGAGCAACAATTCACAGTTTACAAGTTAAGTTACATTACAACAGAGAGTCTGATACAAGTTATGTAGAGTGAGTGGATCCAGGAGACGACCGAGCAGGACGAGGCATCACCAAGTGGAGCCTGAGCCAGACGACCTCCTGTCCACCATGCTGACCTGGAAGAGGGCAGGACACACAAGATCATTAGTAATAGACAGAGAGAGGCATCAAGGTTAACAGAAATAAAGATATGAGGAGATAGTGAAGCAGAGGAGAGCAATGATCCAGCAGAGCCCGGGGTGTGATGATCCAGATCAGTTGATGTTTCAAGGCAGCAGGAGCCCGGAAACAGTAGATGGTCCCAGGGGGCCGTGGTCCATCAGAAGGGAGCCTGAAAGAAAGAGGGGAGGAGGAGAAAGAGAAGGAGGAGAGAGAGGAGGAGGAGGGGGAGGAGAAAGAGAAGGAGGAGAGAGAGGAGGAGGAGGAGAGAGAGGAGAAGCTACAGAGAGTGAGGTGTCTGCACACTTACACATTCAGAGCTAATCTTTAATAGTGATAGTTGTTTTCCCTTACTGTGAGGTAAGAGAGATGGTGGATGTGATGTTTACATATCTAGGGGCCCCGGAGCAATTAAACAGCTCCCTGTGTGTACATTAAAGGTTAGCTGGAGGAGAGATTCATATGGAGGCATAAAGCTGAGTCTATCTCCTATACTAGTTGTTCAGAGCTGACTTAAGGTACACATCGCCATATAAGCATGAAGAGACAATCCGGTCCATTTTAGGCTGTAAGTTCCAAGAAGTGACCTCAGCGGAAGTTAGATAATGTACAGGAGGAGGCAGACTAACTTCTCTTTCTACTATTGGATAGATGGACCCTCAATCCACCAAAGTGACCAGTTGGAATAAGTGGGACGATGCGAGGAATTAGACTTTAAAAAGGCCAGCACAAGCAGAGAAGGGTGTGGTATTTTGCAGATTTCAGATATCGAAGGCGATAAGACTTCTGTGACAGCAGAGGGCAAAGCATTGGGCAGAACTTTGTCATAAATTCGAGACACCCAGGTAGCAGCTGTGCCTGGACGGACGCTGGCATTGAGATCTGTTTTCAATAAAGATTTCTCTAACATTCCACCAGCCTGGCTTCCACAGAATCATTTATCAACATACTACACACCGACACCTTTGAGGAAGAAAGCCCAGAAACTACAAGAGTGTAGAGAGTGACACAGCTTGCAGCTTGTAGGAACAGAAAACAAAGCAAAGATTAGAGAAATGCAATATTGATCAGAATAAACAGATTGTTTCTCGTCGGCAGCACAGTGTAACTCTAGTAACTCTGACACCGACCCACTGAGAAGCTTACACTTGATATCAGGGCTAATTAAAGGCTAAATCTTAGAAGTGAGTTTTGAGTTTAGATTAAAAGGCGTCAACAGAGCCAGATTGTCTGATGTCAGCTGGGAGGTTATTCCAGAGGAAAGGAGCCTGATAGGAAAAAGCCCTGCAGCCAGCTGACTTCTTCTTGATCCTGGGAACCATCAGGAGCCCTGAATTGTGAGAGCGTAATGCCCGAGTTGGAATATATGGTTTAATTAGATCTGACATGTATGACGGGGCCGTGTACAGTTTTGTATGTCATCAGCAGCACCTTAAAGTCTGATCTTAGATGCACTGGGAGCCAGTGCAGAGATGCTAAGATTGGTGTAATATGATCAAATGTTCTTGTACGTGTTAAGACTCTGGCTGCAGCATTCTGAACCATCTGAAGACTTTTAGTGCTCTCACGTGGAAGACCTGAAAATTAGGCATTGCAGTAATCCAGCCTAGACGAAACAAAGGCATGAATCAGGATCTCTGCGTCCGCGGTGGACAGGAAGGAGCTAACTTTAGCTATACTGCGCAGGTGGTAGAAGGCAATCTTGGTAATTTCTTTGATGTGCTGATCAAAAGAGAGTGTAGAATCAAAACTAACACCTAGATCAGGGACACCAGGGGTACTCAAATACAAATCTTAAAGGGCCACAAAGATTTTTTTCAATAACTCAAAGGTCCATGTATTGAGGTCGGTCAGGCCACATGCAATAATACTGTAATATTCAAAACAAAATGTCCTTTTCATTCTAAACAACAAAATACGAACTAAAATAAAATGTAATTTCCATTTTAACATAAATTAAAATACATAGTTCAATATTTCCTCTTTTTGTTTGCCTTCAGACATTGTGTCCATCACTTCAGTCATGCATTATTTTATTTCATTGTGACATAGATGTGACAAGGATCCTGCTTGCAGCTTGATATGACGATTTCAGTGCATTTATTGGTGTTGTGCTTATCACTGAATTTTGAGGAAAAGTCTCTTCAAAATTCCTATGCTTCGTCTCATAATGCCGTTTCAACTTGGAAATCTTCATCACAGCTTCTCCTGGCATATTGTTGACTGTGGTGCAATGACTCTTGGGTATTCTGTTGGTGTTGGTGTAATTATGGTTCGTGAATGTGTTTATGAATAAGATGATATGTAAAATGATTGTGGGTTAATTCACGTCATTTGTTCTTTGATTAAATGGTGTTGAGTTTTAACAAGGATGATAAACATTTTGGCACCGTGAGTGAAACGGTGTTTGCCGGGAGAAACTCGCCGTCCGTTACAATATTTGTGTGTTTGAAAATACATGATGAGATGGAGTAGAATTAGTAAAACTACGTCTGGCCTGTGTTACCGCTGCACTGTCAGATACGTGGGGCTTGTCCTGTCAGTGGGAGAATGAATGCAAATTTTAAATCCCTATTTCTCTGAGTCGCGGATTTTCACTGTCCACTTTGAAATAGCAATTTACTTGGAAACACGCCATTTTCAATGTTTTACCACCGGCAAAATGTGAATACGCGAACTGCTCCGAAAACGAAAGTGAAAGTTAAAAGTTGCGCTGTAGCGGTGAGTGACCCAGCTGTCTCTGTATCGTTGGCATGGAGATAAGTCCCGTGTCACACGTGCTGACCCAACCAAAACACATGGTGAAGGAATAAAAGTTTGGGGGCCATAAACAGGAGGCCGGCGGGCCGGATGCAGCCCGGGGGCCGCCTATTGAGGATCGCTGACCTAGATTCTTAACGGTTGAGCTTTGAGAAATAACACAGTTGTCGAGAGTTACAGTCACCTGGTCAACATGGTGTCTCTGTCTGGCGGGGGCGATGACCAGCATCTCAGTTTTTTCCGAATTTAGGAGCAGGAAGTTTTCTGACATCCACTTCTTCACTGCATATAGGCAGGTCTCTAGTTTCGTGATTTGCGATTTGTCATCAGCTTTTAAGGGCACATACAGCTGAGTGTCGTCCGCATAGCAGTGGAAATGTATTCCATAGCTACGAATAATTTGGCCGAGAGGTGAAATATATAAAGAGAAGAGCAAAGGGCCCAGAACAGAGCCCTGGGGAACTCCATACCTCACAGCAGTAAAAAATTGATGACGTACCATTGTAGGAAACACATTGTGTTCTTTCGGACAGGTACGATTTTAGCCATGCTGTCAGGCCAGAGATGCCAAATTGACTTTCAAGTCTGTCTGACAGTATGCCATGATCTATAGTATCAAATGCAGTGCTGAGATCCAGTAACATGAGCACTGAGGTCGAGTTAGAGTCTAAGGTAAGTAGAATGTCATTTACCACTTTAGTAAGGGCGGTTTCAGTGGAGTGACAGGCTCTGAACGCTGACTGAAAAGGTTCCAGGAGATTATTATTGAGTAGGTAGCCTGAAAGTTGTTGGGACACGACTCTTTCTAAGACTTTCGAGATGAAGGGAAGGTTGGATACTGGTCGATAGTTATTTAGTGATCCTGGGTCGAGGTGTGGTTTCTTAAGTAGAGGCTTAACCACAGCAGACTTAAAACTAGAAGGGACAACACCAGTCATGAGTGATGAGTTAACAATATTTAACATTGTAGGTCCCAGTGCTGGCCATAGTTCTTTAAACAGTGTTGCCGGAAAGGGGTCCAGGACGCAGGCAGCTGGTTTAGAGGATGAGACAATTTTAGACAGTATCTGAAGGGAGATATTTTCAAAAGTGTTTAGAGCTGAGACTAACTCAGAATCGGCAGCAGGTAATTTTTTGACAAAGTTTGACAAGGAAGCCAGAGATAATGAGTTAATTTTAATTCTGATCTCATCAATTTTATTGCAAAAGAAATCTAAGAAATCATTTGCATTAAAGGGTGCACAGCTCACCGACTGTGGTTTTTGAGTAAGTTTAGCCGCAGTGTTAAAGAGAAATCTATAGTTGTGTTTATTATTGTTTATTAGGCTGGAGAAATATGCAGTTCTAGCAGTATTTAGAGCACGCTTATAGTTTAGCACACTATCATGCCAGGCAAGATAAAAAACCTCCAGTTTAGATTTACGCCGGGTTTCGTCAGTGAACCAGGGAGTAGATTTCTTTGGTCGTCTTGTCCTGGTAGAGACCGGTGCCACAGAATCGAGGAGCAAAACAAGTACTGAGTTCACTTCATTCGTGAGACTTTCCACAGGTTTTGTCACAGTCGCAAAGGGAGCCAGGACCCCGGGCACTTTATCACTGAGCGTCGCTGTGATTGCCGGGCTGATAGGACGAGAAGTAAAAACATTAGTGTCATTGACATAGGGACAGACTAATGACGCTTCAAATGTAATGAGAAAGTGGTCCGACACAGCAGAGGAGACAGAAGCGACGTTCAGTGCTGACACATCAAGTCCATGGGTAATTATCAAATCCAGAGTGTTTCCACTGGAATGAGTGGGTTCATGGACAAGCTGAATAAAGTTGGAAATATCAAGAAGTCTCAAAAAAGCTTTCCCTAGAGGGTCAGAGGGCTTATTTAAGTGAATATTGAAATCCCCAAAGATTTTATCTGAGCGAGTCACAAGATCTGCAATAAATTCACCAAGTTCTTCTAGGAACTGGGAGTAAGAGGTCTGTACAGTACAACCAGGTGAAAGCCTGTTCCCTGGACAAGGCTGTTACTATTTGATGAGGATGGTTTTAAGACCAGAGCCCGAAATGAAGTAAATTTAATATCCTGGTTGGAGCTTAGGCTGAGAATAGATTTGTAGATTAGAGCAACACCTCCCCCCTGTTTAGAGGCCCGAGCAACATGGGCATAGTTATAGTCAGGAGGAGAGGCTTCATTTAATGGCAGAAAGGTATTAGGTTTCAGCCATGTTTCACATAAACCAATCATGTCCAGCTTATGCTCAGTGATCAGAGCTTTGGCAATATTGTTGTTGAAACTTTCATGCCAATAAAGCCCCTTTGAATTGAATTGAAAAAAAATTGAGAGAGAGAGAAGCCGCTGCCTCACTGAGAACTCCACCACACACATAGATGAGACGGCTAACAAGTCGTCTTTCACTTATTCAATATGATATATGTAAGGGATAATGCCCGACGAGGTGTCCATAAACAGGAGTTAATGGACGACGCGGAGGCCTAGGAACCTCGGTTGCCTCCGCGAAGACCATTAACTCCTGTTTATGGACACCTCGAAGGGCATTATCCCGCTTATACCATGGTCACTTGCCAAAGAAAAGAAACTCGGACCATTAATTTACATTTTCATGCGTTTTACAATCAAAATATTAAGTTTTTCACAAGCCATAACTTTGTTTCCCTGGTAACGCCTGAGGGTTTGACTAATACCTGGAACAATCATTACTCTCCCGTAAGTTTCTTATGCAACGGAGACGTTGTTCACTCCTCCAGTAAATAGGACGGACCATAGATACGACTTGGCAACGGGAGATATTCTAGCAAGCTAACGCTATGCTAGCAAGTATCAAAGTCAATAACATTGCGCACGGATGACAAACAGTAAATATAATTTGACAGTATGCTAGCTGACAAGACTAGTCAGTCTACTGACCAGTCATGTCATTGTCCCCAAATCAATAGCAAGATTTTCACGAACAAATGATCGGCCGTGTGTAACGTTACTGTGGCCGCAGCCTGAAGCAGAGAGTTGAACAGCGAACGGGATGTGAGATTATTCGCGTATCAGTAAATTTAGAGGGGAAGTGAACTTTCTGCAGCTTGTGTGTTACAGTCGCCACCCTGTGGTGTTCAGAGGAGAAGACACTGAAGGACTGACAGCTGAACTCAGTGCTGGAAATATAATATTCAGATTTGATAAGCCAGCTAGCGCATTAATTTACAGCGGTGAACAGACAGGGGTTCAGGGGTTAATGGACACCCTGCAGCCAATCAGAATCCAGTATTCCCCCAGACCATGGTATAAGCTTAAATATGAGTCATATTTCAGAAAAGCACTCATTTGTCCTTGTTAAACTAACTGCTTGTTAATGAGAGTTAAGAATAATCTAATCCAACAGCTGTCTGTGTGGCTGTTTATCTGAACTTCTTCCAGATATTGAGTTTACTGTGACTTTGCTGTTGTAAACATTGTTGTTCCTACTAACAGTCACAGTAGTTATTTCTTGGAACTGTCACACTTTTAGATGTGTTGCCTGTATTTCTAGTTTGCACCTGCTCGCCCATGATTTTCTTTTTGTTATGCAAGCTGTGTTAATGTGTAACCTTGGAAAGTCGGGAAGTGGTCTAGCTTATTGTCTAGCTAATATAGGTCTAAGGCTACGTTAGCTGTGTGTGTGTGTGTGTGTGTGTGTGTGGAACCAAGCAGTGATGATACTGTACCGTTTTATATGCTGGCTTGCTGTAGTGTAGTAATTAGATGAATGCTTCTGCAAAGATTATAATGTGGCTGGTTTACTGTCATGGAAGTGCCGAGTTCAGATTGCTGGAACACGTCACAGATGTGATGTTGTGTTGCTCCTCCATGATCTTGTTCTTTAAACTATCTCAACGTAAGTCATCGGTGTCTCTGAGTCTTCATCTCATCTAAATGGTCATACAAACTGAAATTCCACAACACTCTGCAGATTGATGAAGACGTTTGGTTCTTGTACAGAGAATCAGCAGGACTGAAGGTTCAGCTTCCTGTCTGTCAGTCTGAAGCTGCTTCATGCTCACACAAAGTGGACCAACAGCTCTGAAAAGTGTGAGGAAACTGAAGCTCCTCCTCTTTCCTCAGAAGTGATCTGTGGCAGTCTGACTTCATTCCAGAGAGCTGCTTTAACAAACTCTGGAGCTCAACTCTGAACTGACAACGGCCGACAGATCAACAACAGTCTGTCACCCAGAGAGTCACCAGACTGAATTAACAGATGAGTTAATCAGTATTTACATCAAAGGGAATATTGATCGTCCATTAGTCAATATTATTTCCATCTGAAGGCTGCTTACACACACACACACATACACACACACACACACACACACACACACACACACACACACACACACACATACACACACACACGTCTGTGTGAGATATAAAAGATAATATCCACAAACGTATCAAAACAAGACATGTTGGACCTGTTTGTTCACATTCCAGCAGCTGCTTCACTGGAAACAGCTCAAAGTGAAAGTTGAGTTCAGTCCTGGTGTCAGTGGACGGTCAGCAGCAGCAAAGTGACGACTGGCTGTGAACTGATGTCCTCCATGTGTTTCTGAAGTGAAGCTCAGTAAAGAGGACTTTGTGCTTGTTGTAGTTGTGACAGGAAGATGAAGATGTTTGTGGTGTTTGTGATCCTCGTGCACGGTAAGATAACCTTCCTCCCTCTGATCTGATCATCACCTCGGTCAAACGTCATGTCTTTAATGTGGATCTGTGTCATCTTCACTTCATCAGTGTGTTTCAGCTGCAGGACCATGTTTTCTTCACAGAAACACATGAAGAACAGATTAAAGGCAGCAGATGTTCACTGTGTCTTTAAACCCTGATGAATGTAGAAGACTGTACAGTCACACTGTCCTCACTTCTGTTCTTCAGGATTAGATCCCTGCAGCTCGCTCACATTCTGATGGCTTCTGTTCACAAACGTAATAATGATGCTTTGCTGACAGCAGCGTCACATGTGGATGTAAATGTTGGCCTTCATTCACACAGAGTCTGAGTTGAGCTTTAGCAGCACAGTTTACAGGCTGCACACACTGCAGAGGACCACATTCACTCATGACATGAAATAAGGCTGCTGTCACTGACCCTCTCTGTCTGTGTGACCTCACAGTTTCCCAGCATGCCTCAGCTGTGGAGGTGGATGACTGGGACCCGTTTGTCCTGCTGCCCTGTGACTTTCTCGCTGGTGACCTGGACGATCCCTCAGTGGTGTGGAGCCGCTACGATCTCAATCCTTCAACCGTCCACCAGCGTCAGCAGGAAGGTGACGAACTTAAAGACCAAAACCATCTTTACAGTGGCCGAACATCCATGAAGACTGACGCTCTGGAAACTGGAGACCTCAGCCTCAATCTGACAAAACTCCACCTCTCTGACAGCGGCTCCTACACCTGCACCGTCAGATGGTTCAGAAGGGGGATAAAGAAAGAACTGAGAGTGACGGACGTACAACTGCAGGTCAAAGGTCAGCAACTAACCCTAAAACCTCCTGTAGATACAGATCAAAGGTCAAAGGTCAGCAACTAACCCTAAAACCTCCTGTAGATACAGATCAGAGGTCAGAGGTCAGCAACTAACCCTAAAACCACCTGTAGATACAGATCAGAGGTCAGAGGTCAGAGGTCATGTTCTTTATGTTTCTGGTTCCCACAGAACGATTCCCATCCTGGGCCAAAGCTCTCCTGGTTCTCCTGGTTCTTGGACTTCTTGTTTCTGGAGCTCTTTTAGTACATTTTAGGCACTATTTCATGTCAGGTATGTCACTACTATTACACTACCCATCATGCACCTGGGCAGCATCTTTACTCTGGTAGCTCCCTGACTGTTGATACAGACTGTCAACAGTGAGGTCTGGGACTATAAGAGAAGGATGAGACAGTGAGGTCATGTTACCATCACAGTTCCTGCTGCTGTCTGTTCAGCTGATGTTGTGGTTTGTTGTCCTCTCAGTCTACCAGGTGGAGGTGGATTCAGGGGCGGAGTCTGTCCAGCTGACCTGCAAAACCATAGTTTGCTGCTCTAAAAGCGCTAAAGTGGTGTGGGGGGACGGATACGGGAAGGTCCATGTGTATCAGAACAGTTCTGACCAGCCTGAAGAACAGGACAGTGAATACAGAGGTCGAACAGAGATGAAGAGAAAACTGCTGGAACCTGGAGACCTCAGTCTGACCCTGAAATACCCCACAAACTATGACAGTAAGACCTACACCTGCACCGTCTACAACAGGGAGGGACGCAAACTGAAGGAGAAACAAGTGGAGCTGAATGTCAAAGGTCAGTTCTCTCTCTCTGTTTCTCTCTCTCAGTGAGTGTGTGTGTGCATTTCAGTGAGCGAGTGTGTTTCTATCTTTTGTGTGTCTGTGTGTTAGATTTATTTCTGCAGTAGTATTCTGTGCTGTAGTTTTAGTGGATCAGTATCAATCGTCCTCAGCTGGAGACGCTCACACACAGACACAGAGTCAAACTCTGTCCCACTGTTAATTGCTCTGTGGAGGATTGCAGTCCAGCAATCAGAGAAATAGTCAGTTATGACGGTATAAAGTCCAAATCTAGGATGAACAATGGAGTTGTTATTTTTCTGGACAGTATTGATAAAGTCAGCACGGTTGTTGAACGAGGTGTAGTGATCCAGGACACCTTTGTTCAGGTGGTACCGCTGGTTCATCCAGCCAGAAACATCATTCTGTCCAGAGTTCCTCCGTTCATTAGTAATGAAATGTTGCAGAGAGAACTGGAGAGACACGGACAGTAAATGTCTCCAGTCAAACTGATTCCTCTGGGCTGTAAACCTCCACACCTGAGACATGTTGTCTCCTTCAGAAGGCAGGTCTTCATGGTTCTGAACAACACTGAGGAGTTCAACTGGATGTTGAAGTTCACAGTGGAGGATTTTGATGATACTGTTTATGTGTCTTCTGAGAGGATGAAATGTTTTGGATGAATGAGTCAAATAGTTACTTCTTCTTTTTCCTGCTTTGTTCACTCTTTTCTGTTTTACACCTTGTTTCTCTGCTATGGGAGACATAAGAACAGGCAGCTTGAATATAAATGGAGCAAGGGCTGATGGGAAAAGGGCGTCTCTTTTCAAGCTGTGTTCTCTCAACAAGCTGGATGTTATTTTGGTACAGAGACACACAGTACTGCTGATAACCAGACTGACTGGAGGACAGAGTGGACTGCTGAAACCTTCTTCAGTCACAAACCAGTAACAGTTGTGGGGCTGGACTTGTTGTTTCCACAAACTTTCTTCCTCAGTCTGTAGAAAGTGAAGAAGTTATTAAAGGCCGTCTGTTAAAAGTGAGAGCAGTGTGTGAAGACGTAAAGATGGTGTTTATTAATATTGATGCTCCGGCTGTGGGAGTGGAGAGAGAGGTGTTTCTACATGTTTTAAATGAAGTGATTGATAAATGTAATAATGAGGAATATGTATTTATGGGTGGAGGTTGTAACAGTACTGAGGACAGCAGGTCAGACAGGAACCATGCAGAGCCTCACGCTGCCTCTCACACTCGTCTGCTTCACCTCATGGAGGCTCAGGAGTTGTGTGATGTGTGGAGAGACAAAACACCTGCACACAAAGAACAAGTGCTTCTATATTCAACCTTTAAGGGTTCTATAGCTTGGTACGTATTTGGCACCCTCAAATGGTTCTATATAGAACCGTTTCAGAGGGTTCATTTAAAAGAATCCTTGGGGTTCTTTGTGGCGAGACAAAATGGTTCAATATAGAACCTTTTAAAGTTTCAATAAATATCCCAAACCTTTTATTCCCTTACTGCTTTGGTTGGCCACATTTTTGTCAAATAATTCTACAGAATTACCATGATATGAAGTTAATTGACTACTACTACTACTACTACTACTACTAATTTCAATAAAATAACCAATAACCTTTAATATTTAAAACCTAAATAACATATAGTCAGTCCTTTTCCACTACCAACCTATTGCAGATTGAAGAAAAAAGAGAAAGATGGTTTCAAATTGACTGTATTGAACATCAAAAAGTAGTTGCACCATATAAAAACAATACAAAACACAACATGAATCGTAGGTTACATTACAAGATATAAAATATTACAGTGATAAACCAGGCAAAATCACATAACAGCTGCTGAAATAGAGTCAATGAGTGCATCAATTCAGCTTTTACACAACTTTCTTGGTGAGAACTGCTCCACTTTAAACTGACACTTAAAAGCTTCAATTCCCCAAAATAAAGATTTTTACTAGAAGGAAAAATATCCAACAAAAACTGATTCTGCAAAAAAGTTGTATAATTTAATATGGGATTTTAACAAGGCTCAGTACCATGCACACAGTCATTAAAATATATTAGCAACACATGCACCAAAATACAATTTCAATTTCAGTTAAAATAGATTAGATAGATTTAAATATTAAAATATCACTGGGCAATCCTCATACATTTGGAATTACCAATAAATGTTACTGAATAATAGTGACGGGTTAAATGCAAGCAGCAAAAACAAAAGAACAGTCGGTAAAGATTTTAATCTCAGCAAAGACTTTGTTGAATATCAATTTCATCATTCACTGTGAAAGCTGATGTACATTTTGAGAAGTGGAATAGACACTCTTTTCTTACCATTTCTTAGTTTGAACAAATAATGTTCTACAAATGACAGTGTGTGTTTCATCTGTTCAGCCGAGTCGCTCTCTCTCAGGTCTGTGATTCTCAGAGTGCAGTCGTTGTTACCACAGTTATACTGCACACAACTTAAATACCTCGCTTCATTTTTCAGATCCACATAATTCTCATTCTGCACTGTCCTGAACCAAAATCTGTTCTCAGCTCTCTTTACAGAGGATGGGTATCTGTAGCTGCAGCTAATGTCCACTGTTGATCCTTTTAAGGCACAGATCTCAGTAGAGCTGTAAGTCACTCCATCTCCATTGCTCTTGTACCAGGTACAAGTAGCTGCTGGGTTAGCATCACTGCTACCGGTCAGAGTCACTGAACTGCCCTCCACTATCTCAGCAGAAGGACTCACTGACACAGAGGGAAGCTTTGGAGCATCTGGAGGAGATATGAACACATTTTACATTTCATTTTAAAATTGCAGATGAGTTTCAGATGAATAACAGATGAAACACAATGAGGAAACATTAGTTATAAAGTAGGTGATGCAGTTTGATTCAACCCTTTGCAACATATATTAAATATAACTACTGGCTGTGTTGGCTTTAGGGATCCACATGAGGCACATTTGAGAATAAACTAAAGCTAGTTCATCTCACTTTTGATTCAAATTAAAAACACAGAGCACACAAAGACTCAAAATGTCTCATAGTTCATCAGTGCTGAAGGAAGCAGATCTGTAGGAGCACTGCATGAAGCAGTGTCCCACTTTACATGAAAACACTGAACACCTTCAGTTAAAGTGTGGAGAGAGTCCAGGAAATACAGTTTCCAGGGGAAAAAGACAAGAAGAAAGTTTCTGTTACTTCATACTTATCATATATAACGTTGCATTACACTGCACTTTGTGTACTGTGAGACTACATGAAGCTGGTGATACTTGCAGTCGTTTTTACAGCGCTGATTTAACCACTTCAACCAGTAACGGTCACTGTACCTCTCACAACACGTACGGGAGTTGCTCCTGTGCTAACAAAAGTGTCACAATAACAATGACGTTGGTGTTTCAAATGGTTAGCTCGTCACACTATAACACAAACAAACTCACAGATCGACGCAGCTCCTGGATTCTGAGAGGTTAAATTACTGTTTTGTCAGTGGAGTCTGGTGGCTAACGTTAGGTTAGCTAGGTTAGCTAGGTTAGCAACTGTAACGGCAGAAAACGAACGCTCAGTCTCCAGACAGCCGTTGGCACTGAACCGTCGTCGCTCGTGCACATTCAGTGAAGACGCTGCTGCCGGTCACAGTCAAAAGACCGCGAGACTGTGTGATCCTCCGTGAACACACCTGCCGACTGAAGAGCAGGTGGCTGCTAGATACACCTGTATGTTTCTGTGGGCTCCGCCTCCTCCACTCTGAGATATATATACTGAATGAATGATACAGTCACATGTCGGATTCACCGTAAATATGAAATGCCAACGAGGAGAATGTAGCTGCAGAGAATCAGCAAATGATGAAAATGATTTTGTAATTAAAAAATAAAAGATATAAAGTGGGCGAGTGATTAATTCAGTAGTCTATAGGCCTACACGTTTAGCATACATAACATAGTTTATATATAGGCTGATATAACACACACACACACACACACACACACACACACACACACACACACACACACACACACACTCTCTCTCTCTCTCTCTCTCACACACACACACATCTAATATTTTTCTTATATACTTTTCGATTATGGACAGAATGTGCACACAGCTGTTGAAGAGATCATAAAAAGTCCATTCTTTAGTTAAATTGTAGGGGTAAAAACATACAAAATAACACAATGAAAGCACATATAGGCTGTGTATATGTAGCCTATAGGCTACTTATAGCCTATATATAGCAGTTATAGTAAATACATTGCTGTATATATTATATATAGCATATTGTTACTTATTTGCAGGGCTTTTTTATTTTTTTATTCATTCATTTATTTATTGTCTGAAACAAGATCTCAATTATTCCATTGCCAGTCTCTTGTTTTTCATTAAGCACATAAATTTAAGCACTCCCTTTTTTTTTTTTTTTTACAGAAATGTGATAGAACCTTTTTAGACAGACGGTTCTTTGATAGAGGATATAGAACCTTAGGATTCGATATAGAACCTTGATGAACCCTTTTTTTAAGAGTGTGGACACACCTGAACATAACTCACTGTCTGTGGCCAGGCTGGATCGCTTTATTGTTTTAAACATCATTTTAATGTGTTTAAAAGTTGTGTTATCAGCCCTGTTGGCTTCTCTGATCACTCACTTGTGACAGCTTCTGTTTCTATAACATGTAAACCAACAGTGCCTGTTGGCATTTTAACACGGCCTGACTGGAGGAGAAAAACTGCAAAGAAACACCAAAGTATGAAATCTGAGTTTGTGTCTTTACAACAGTGGTGATTTGGCAGAAACTGGCAGAATAAATCAGATGAGAGACTTTACTCTGTATAAATAAAGAGTGGAGGCTGTCTGAGGCCCCTCTCACCCCTCACAGTACAGAATGGTTCAGTCCAAACAGCTTAACAGTGGAGTGGCTGCTGCTCATCAACATGTCTTTACCCAAGAAAATAAAACCAGGGAGCCTTAAAGGAAAGGAAAAGGCAGAAAGGAAAGAAAGCAAGGAGAGGAAGACAACTCCTCACACATTTCTTTGTAAAGAAAGGTGAGCACAGTTCACAGCTAACACAGTTTAAGAACAGTTAAAGCTGATAATAATGTCAGCAGCTGTAAAGATTGAAAACTGTTAATGTAATGTTAATGCCAGATGATCCAACATCATTTTCAGGGTTAAAAGAGAGTCATAAAATAAAGATAGCCTATGATCCATATTTATGTCAGAATGATTTTCATGTATGAAACAGTTGTGAAATAAAAAGAGCATATGTATGTGTATATATAATATAGTTGACTACAACAGAGTGTTTGGTCAGTAGTTTGGGACTCTCACCTTCCTGCTCTGCAGTAGAACAGAGGAGAACATTTCTGCTGCATGCAGACTGTGTGACTCAATACAATCAGAGAAATGTTTCTATTTTCTGGAAATCAGAAGATGAAATCACAACAACCATACAGCCTCATATCTGTATTTATTCAGCCCAAATCCAAAGCCAGCAGCTGTGAGTCTGCAGCTGTGGAGATAAATCAGAGCTGCAGGACAACAAGGAGACAGTGAGCAGTAACCAAGTAACTGTCATGTTGTTCTTTTCACTAATATGGGAATGACAGTCAAATATAGCATTAAAATGCAGTTTTATATAAAACAGCATCACTTGTTTTCTCTGGCCTGAACAAGGGCCCAATTAGATTTCTTTTCATGGGGCCCTAAATCCCTGGCAGCACCCTGCCTAGCTGAGACCAGCAGAGACCAGAACCAGACTGAGACACTGAAGTTAAAAAGTCTCTTTTAGCTTCCTGCTGGGTGTCTCAGCTCAGGGGGTTCTGGTCCGGTCCAGCTTCCAGACTGTAGCCCAGATGGATGTTCCATCACACTTGTTCTTTGGTCTGGAGCGTAAGAATGGACAGAAGAGGTTCATTCACAGTTTAAGGTCTGACACTGGGCAGCTGCTGACTGATCACACTGCAATCCACAAACATGCTGTCAACTTTTCCAGTGAGCTGTTTGAATGTGAGCACAGAGAGCAGCAGGCAGCGTCTCTCAGCTTCTACACTGGTCTTCCTCAGGCTGAGCAGCAGAGTCATGTAGAGCTGGAAGCAGCTCTCTCCTCTGATGAGCTCTATGCTGCTCTGCAGAGCATCAGAGTGGGAAAGCTCCAGGAAGAGACGTCTACTGTATTTATTCAGCCCAAATCCAAAGCCAGCAGCTGTGAGTCTGCAGCTGTGGAGATAAATCAGAGCTGCAGGACAACAAGGAGACAGTGAGCAGTAACCAAGTAACTGTCATGTTGTTCTTTTCACTAATATGGGAATATATGGGAATGACCTGGTCTTCCTCAGGCTGAGCAGCAGAGTCATGTAGAGCTGGAAGCAGCTCTCTCCTCTGATGAGCTCTATGCTGCTCTGCAGAGCATCAGACAAGTCTCTGGTTGGTTGCTTGTCTCTGGTTGGTTGCTTGTCTCTGGTTTGTTGCTTGTCTCTGATTGGCTGCTTGTCTCTGATTGGCTGCTTGTCTCTGATTGGTTGCTTGTCTCTGATTGGCTGCTTGTCTCTGATTGGCTGCTTGTCTCTGATTGGCTGCTTGTCTCTGGTTGGTTGCTTGTCTCTGGTTGGTTGCTTGTCTCTGGTTGGTTGCTTGTCTCTGATTGGCTGCTTGTCTCTGGTTGGCCGCTTGTCTCTGGTTGGTTGCTTGTCTCTGGTTGGTTGCTTGTCTCTGGTTGGCTGCTTGTCTCTGGTTGGTTGCTTGTCTCTGGTTGGTTGCTTGTCTCTGGTTGGTTGCTTGTCTCTGGTTGGTTGCTTGTCTCTGGTTTGTTGCTTGTCTCTGATTGGCTGCTTGTCTCTGATTGGCTGCTTGTCTCTGATTGGTTGCTTGTCTCTGATTGGCTGCTTGTCTCTGATTGGCTGCTTGTCTCTGATTGGCTGCTTGTCTCTGGTTGGTTGCTTGTCTCTGGTTGGTTGCTTGTCTCTGGTTGGTTGCTTGTCTCTGATTGGCTGCTTGTCTCTGGTTGGCCGCTTGTCTGTGATTGGTTGCTTGTCTCTGATTGGCTGCTTGTCTCTGATTGGTTGCTTGTCTCTGATTGGCTGCTTGTCTCTGATTGGCTGCTTGTCTCTGATTGGTTGCTTGTCTCTGATTGGCTGCTTGTCTCTGGTTGGCCGCTTGTCTGTGATTGGCTGCTTGTCTCTGATTGGCTGCTTGTCTCTGATTGGTTGCTTGTCTCTGATTGGCTGCTTGTCTCTGATTGGCTGCTTGTCTCTGATTGGTTGCTTGTCTCTGATTGGCTGCTTGTCTCTGATTGACTGTTGACTGTTAAAGTTTGTTGGTCACAAAGTGAAGCTGTCAGTGTTGGTGGAGTGGAGAAGAAGCTCAGTGTGTCATCAATCAGCTGATTGATTTCCAATCAGAGTTGACAGTATTGATCTGAATGTGATGTTTTTATTTGATCCAGAAGAAAGTTGAAGGAACAAGCTGAAAGAAACAACAAATCTTTTCATCACTGAGAACAAAGAAATGCAGCTTTAATAGTTTGTATCAGTTATTGATTGATGATCAGTTCTCAGCTGATTCAACAAATCTTCACTTCCTGTTGAAGAAGTTGATCAAAGAAAATGTTAAATTTGACGTCCAGAAATGTGAAAGTGACAAAGAGAAGCAACAAACAGCAGTTGAACACTGAGATGAGACATTACTGTGAAGACCACAGGGACAAAACATCACAACACCATCAGGACTCTGATCATGTCCAACACCTTGAAAACCTGGTTTTACTTCCTGTGTTTCTGTCCCCTGTTACCTGCTGCTCTCATCTGGTTCTGTCCTTCAGCTTTCTCTACTACTTTGTAATCAGTCAATAAAGTTATTCAAAACTGCTGCTGCTGTCTGAACAGCTGATGTTGTGCTTTGTTTCCTCTCAGTCTGTCAGGTGGAGGTGGAGGAGGGGGAGGAGTCTGTCCAGCTGCCCTTCAGAACTACACCTGACCTGCCTGAGGACGCTACAGTGAGGTGGGTCTGCTATAAACCCTCATACAGTACAGTCCACCTGTATGAGAACAGATCTGACCAGCCTGAGAAACAGCACCAGGATTACAAAGACCGAACAGAGATGAAGAAAGACCTGCTGAAGACTGGAGACCTCAGTCTGACCCTGAAACACCCCAAAAAGACAGACACAGGAACATACAGGTGTGGAGTCTACAACAAGGAGGACATATACATGCTGTGGAGCCTGAGAGAGAAAATAGTGGAGCTCAAAGTCAAAGGTCAGTATGAAGATACAGGAGGTCTGTGTGTCTGTCTGTGATTGGCTGCTTGTCTCTGGTTGGTTGCTCGTCTCTGATTGGCTGCTTGTCTCTGATTGGCTGCTTGTCTCTGATTGGTTGCTTGTCTCTGATTGGCTGCTTGTCTCTGATTGGCTGCTTGTCTCTGATTGGTTGCTTGTCTCTGATTGGCTGCTTGTCTCTGGTTGGCCGCTTGTCTGTGATTGGCTGCTTGTCTCTGATTGGCTGCTTGTCTCTGATTGGTTGCTTGTCTCTGATTGGCTGCTTGTCTCTGATTGGCTGCTTGTCTCTGATTGGCTGCTTGTCTCTGGTTGGTTGCTTGTCTCTGGTTGGTTGCTTGTCTCTGGTTGGTTGCTTGTCTCTGATTGGCTGCTTGTCTCTGGTTGGCCGCTTGTCTGTGATTGGTTGCTTGTCTCTGATTGGCTGCTTGTCTCTGATTGGTTGCTTGTCTCTGATTGGCTGCTTGTCTCTGATTGGCTGCTTGTCTCTGATTGGTTGCTTGTCTCTGATTGGCTGCTTGTCTCTGGTTGGCCGCTTGTCTGTGATTGGCTGCTTGTCTCTGATTGGCTGCTTGTCTCTGATTGGTTGCTTGTCTCTGATTGGCTGCTTGTCTCTGATTGGCTGCTTGTCTCTGATTGGTTGCTTGTCTCTGATTGGCTGCTTGTCTCTGATTGGCTGCTTGTCTCTGATTGGTTGCTTGTCTCTGATTGGCTGCTTGTCTCTGATTGGCTGCTCGTCTCTGATTGGCTGCTTGTCTCTGATTGGCTGCTTGTCTCTGGTTGGCCGCTTGTCTCTGATTGGCTGCTCGTCTCTGATTGGCTGCTTGTCTCTGATTGGCTGCTTGTCTCTGATTGGTTGCTTGTCTCTGATTGGCTGCTTGTCTCTGATTGGTTGCTTGTCTCTGATTGGCTGCTTGTCTCTGATTGGCTGCTCGTCTCTGATTGGCTGCTTGTCTCTGATTGGCTGCTTGTCTCTGGTTGGCTGCTTGTCTCTGATTGGCTGCTCGTCTCTGATTGGCTGCTTGTCTCTGATTGGCTGCTTGTCTCTGGTTGGCCGCTTGTCTGTGATTGGCTGCTTGTCTCTGATTGGCTGCTTGTCTCTGATTGGTTGCTTGTCTCTGATTGGCTGCTTGTCTCTGATTGGCTGCTTGTCTCTGATTGGCTGCTTGTCTCTGGTTGGTTGCTTGTCTCTGGTTGGTTGCTTGTCTCTGGTTGGTTGCTTGTCTCTGGTTGGTTGCTTGTCTCTGGTTGGTTGCTTGTCTCTGGTTTGTTGCTTGTCTCTGGTTGGCTGCTTGTCTCTGGTTGGCTGCTTGTCTCTGATTGGTTGCTTGTCTCTGATTGGCTGCTTGTCTCTGATTGGCTGCTTGTCTCTGATTGGCTGCTTGTCTCTGGTTGGTTGCTTGTCTATGGTTGGTTGCTTGTCTCTGGTTGGTTGCTTGTCTCTGGTTGGTTGCTTGTCTCTGGTTGGTTGCTTGTCTCTGGTTGGTTGCTTGTCTCTGGTTGGTTGCTTGTCTCTGGTTGGTTGCTTGTCTCTGGTTGGTTGCTTGTCTCTGGTTGGTTGCTTGTCTCTGGTTGGCTGCTGTCTGGTTGGCTGCTTGTCTCTGATTGGTTGCTTGTCTCTGATTGGCTGCTTGTCTCTGATTGGCTGCTTGTCTCTGATTGGCTGCTTGTCTCTGGTTGGTTGCTTGTCTATGGTTGGTTGCTTGTCTCTGGTTGGCTGCTTGTCTCTGGTTGGCTGCTTGTCTGTCTAACTGTCCTCTGTCTCCTCTGCAGGGAACATCAGGAACAGAAGCAGCTCCACTGATCCGACTCCTCTGATGGCTGATCAATCTGTTTGATCGGTCTGTTGGTCAATCTTTGATTATTGATCTGATGTGACTTTGGATCAGAGACTAAATGGAGGTGAAGGAGCTGATGGAGGACGGATGAAGACAGGAGGACGCTTCGTCAGCTTCTTCTTCACTCTGACTCTCACACACAGTCTACACACTCACTATTGATGACTATTGATCAGTGATGTCAGAGTGATGTCAGAGTGATGTCACATGGTGGTTTGGACTGAAACATGTGGTTTAGATCCTTTGAACTCTGACAGTAAAGTGTAAATACAGCCTCAGATGTAGAGACAGCAGGTCTCTGCAGTAACAACATGTATCATTACCTTTACAGAGTGTTTACAGACAGAAACACGTCACATCTAAGACTTTTAACACCTTTTAATGCCACTTTATATGAAATTTAAGACCAAACCTTTGATGGAAATACACACCAAACGTGAAACATAAACATGTATTGCATATACTAATTGTTGTTGTAAGCTTTTAAAATAAAAAGAAGATTTAATGAATTAATAAATGGACATTCTTTCATATTTTAAGTGTTTTTAAGAGTCCAACGTCTTTAATGTGGATCTGTGTCATCTTCACTTCATCAGTGTGTTTCAGCTGCAGGACCATGTTTTCTTCACAGAAACACATGAAGAACAGATTATAAGATATCAGATGAAGATTCCTGTCAGACAATCAGAGTTCATCACTGATGTTCTGGTAAACAACCACCAGAGGGCGACATGAGCACAGCAGGATTATTACCTCTGACAACGTTTCCACTGCTGGACCTCAGAACACTTCTGAGCTATTTGTACTTTACTGCAGTATTTCTGCAAATATGTACTTTTTACTCCACTACATTTATTGAAAACGCTGTTTTAGTTACTTTACAGATTACATGCTGCCTCAGAGCTGAATCAGCATTTTTTAAATTCATTTATTTGACGAACAGTCAGATTAAAAACAACTCTTATATTCATACAAATAATCTGAAAGTGCTGAATATACTTTAGTATATTTAGCTGAGATTAGATTCTGTCTGTCTGGGTGACATTTTAACACCATGTTATAGAGAATAACACACAAAATGTCGCCCAGCAGGCTGCAGCACTTTATTAATAAAGATAGTAAACCATAAAAAGAAAGAAATAAAAGACATTTCTGATTAAACAGTCACATCTGGATCGATGTGATGATGTTAAACAGCTGATCACATGTTCCTCTTTATGATAGATTATATTTTATAATAATAACATCTTTAAACCTCCTGATGAAACACATCTGTTACAGATATATAAACATGTGTCTCAGGTGTTAAAGGTGACACACCTGTCTTAGTAAATCAATCAATAACAAGTCTGAACTCTCTTGTTGCTAGGAGCGGCAGCCTCCCGCAGCGCGCTCTCTGATTGGCCCGCAGTCCGTCACCTCGGGCCAATCAGACGCCAGTGCGTCCGCCATGAGAATCCATGATGTTCTTTTTGTTTCTTTCATCAATTTATCAATACTACGATTCATCATCAGGCTGATCAGATCACCGCGCATGCTCACATCTACCGGGGTGGCATCTAAAAGAAAGCCTTGCCTCCTCAGTTGGCAGCAACGAATCCAAAGAAAAGTTATGGCCAATTTGACATCTACGAGCGCGAATCTCCAATGTCCGACTGTCGTGAATGCAGCACGAGATGACGTCAGAGCAAGAGACGCTTCGTTTGGAAAACTGCGTGGCGCGAAGCGAAGAGCAGGAGTCGCGAGGAAAGGAGACACGGGAGGAAAGAGGTAAAAACTGATGAACTATCTATCAAGAAATGAAATAATATCAAAGCACAGTGCTAGTATAGCTGCGATGCTAATTTAAGATGATAAAAATCAGGTTGAAGAACGTTATTTCGCTAACTGTACATGTAATGTTAGCTAGGTCTGACGTCACTTCCGTGTAAAGTAAGTTAACGTTAGGCTACAAAAGCTAATATTGATTCAACGTCTGTCAAGGAAAACACGGTAAAGTTACTTTGAATCTTCCAGAAATGAAGAGGAAAGGTAGCATATGAAGTGAGCAAGGTAGAAGGAGGAGATGAGGTGGAAGGAGAGAGAGAAAGGCGACCAGGGAGAGGAGGAGGAGGGAGAACACCACAGCGATGAAGATACGAGGAGGGAGAGCAACACCGAGATGAGGAGGAGAAAGAGAGAGACAAGATAACGTGCAGGGCTCAGACACTGAAAGGGAAAGCAGAGTGCTGAGCATCACCAACCATCTCTAGTCCAGCTGCTCCACATGGTGTGGACATTGTTGCTGTGTAGTAAACTAACTTACATATCAATAAGAACAACACGTGACAAAAACGGACATTTTGATCAGAACATTAAGGTGCATTTAGGAAAAAGTGCTTAAATGCAAAAGGGACTTCTTCAAATAAATATACATATTCATGTTTGCTTGAATATGAATAATTGTGGAAACTTGTAAGTGAAAGTGTGATGAGATGGGGACAGAGTTTTAATATTCTGTGTACAATGTATTTTAGTTCTATTGCTCAGCTTAAATTCCCAAATTAAATAAATGAACCTAAAAATACTCTCCCAGGCTAAAATGTTAGTGTGTGTTAACACAGTCTGATGGTTATAACTAATCAATGATGGTTCTACATTGATTGTGTTTTTACTAGTTATATTCTATAATGAGTTGAGATGTAATGCAGTTTTAATGTTTCCTCCCTCCATCTTCTAGACGTATCCATGTCCAGGTGTGAGGTGCCAGTGCAGCCAAAGCAAGAGAGTTTCCCTGAGTCCCTCCAGGAGCAGGAGAATCTTCTGCAGCCACTGGTACAAATCTCACCTGGTTAGAAGACTCGCAGTCCAAACATGCAGCGCACTGTTTTGCTTGTAGGCATTTTTCCCTCCCGATGCTCCAAGGACTGTTTTCATCTCATTCAAGGGTTATCGTAACTGGAAAAAAGCTGAAATGAAAGACAGTGGTTTCTGTTTCTGGTCCCAGCTGTGACTTTACTGAGGTTCACCCAGTGTTAGCAGCAGGAGGACGGTCAGCTCACCTCCCAGAGCCTCCAGCTGAATCACTGGACACTGATTTAGGGACCGTCATTAAATTACTGAGCACAAATATATTCATACTAAATAATTGCAGTTTTTTCAATATCTTCCATGTCATGTGACCCACTGACTCCAAACCAGCAGTATATAAGCAGCGGTATTTAAAAATAAATTAGATTCAACAAATACGTTTCTGCATTGTGCCATTTTTTGTAAGTCTCAATCTGTCACTATTTTTCACAAATCTCACCAGTAGTCTTTATTTAAAGGGTTATATTTCAAAATGCTCTTCTGGACCCTCCTAGATTTTGTAAGTTAATGACTCAGAGCACCGCTGCTACAAATATTTATAGGGGAAAAACTGTGTTATTGTTTTTTAATGTCTCTTCTTTTACATGTACAGTATACAGCCTGTATGAACCTACTCACACAATGTTTCTGTACTTTTTCAGACTGGGGGCAAAATGGACTTTTATATGACTTCTTTTCAGGTTTATGGAGATGTTCTTATGTAACATACCCTTTTGTAACTCTGTGAGCCTTTTTGTGTAATTTGTTGATACAGCAGCTCAGATTTACATGCATGAAATGTCCCTTTCATGTCTCCTTAACTGCTGTGAATACTGTATATATTGTACTGTATTTCTCATGACTTTATCAGTAAAGACTTTACCTGTCAAACAGTGTTCAAGCTACTGAGGGACAAATAGGGAGAATGTGTGTTCTGAGTAAACAGTAAAAGCGATGTCCAGCACCTTGTTTGAGTGCCGTGCCCATTTATTACTACAGTGTATTTACGCTCACCTTAGTACAGCTCAGTCCATAGATCTTCATGGGTAAGTTTTTATTTGGATTGTTTCTTCTTGTACAAATGCTGTCTGCAACACTGGCACTCTGACACAGTCAAATCTGTCTGCTTCCCCTCTCACACATCTGCCACTTATCACCTGTGTCTTACCTTAATGCCTTTCCTGTGATAATGGCCCATCTACAGTAGTGTTACCATACTTCCATCTCCTATTAACTGAGATCACATTGTATGGTCACTTATTCCTAATATGTACTGTTTCACATGAAACCTCAAATACAAGACATTGACTGCATGAGATAAAGTTGTCTGTATGAGTTTGTAAATGGCAGCCCGTGTCCTTGTGTACTGTGATTAAATTCAGTATATATACGTCAACCATATGTTGCCACCCCTCAAAAATTCCTGCCCCCCTCTCGCCACCCCATAAATATGTTTCTAGATCCGCCCCTGGATCCGGACCTGATCGATATGTTCATCCTGATATCACGAGCGTTTCGTCAGCACACGTCATCATCGGTCGGAGCAGATCAGAGTGATTAAAACAGCTGATCAGTCTGTTGAGTTAACGGCCGCTGTGATGGCGGCTTTGAAAGGCACGAGCACGCACGGAACTTCCTGTTTGAGAAAGGCTCGCTTTCTACTTTACAAAATAAAAGTCTATCTACTCTCTGAGCTGAAGAATACATGATAAAAGTTGTAATAGGGGAACAAATTCACAAGTGTCACAAAATAAAGAGAAACACTAAAACATCCCTCATTAATCTGAAGTGGTTTATTTACAGGTCCAGAACTTTAATGGCGTCTGACCACAGTTAGAAACTTCAGACCAAACCTTCGATGGAAATACTCACCAAAAGTCAAATATATATACATATAATGCATAAACTAATTATTGCTGTAAGCTTTTAGAATAAAAAGATGATTTAATCAATGAATAAATGGACATTCTTTCATATTTTAACTTTGTGGTACTCTGATGGTACAAAGGTTTCTTGCTGCATAAGTCCTGTCAACAGCTCCATGTGGGTCTTTGTTCACATTTGTGTCATATTTTATCATATTTAATGAAAATGTTTTATCATTTTTGACCAATAACTACATGTTTTGCTTAAAACTTCTGTCAGTAAAATGTAGTGAATACAGTTCATGCAGCAAGCTTTGCTCCTGGTGTTATAATAAAGGCAGATTCAGGGTTTACTGAGGTTCTGAAGCTGTAATCTACACAAGTGGCTTCACAGAGACTCCAGCAGTGAAGAGAGGCTCCAGAGGAGGAGGATGATCCCAGAAGAGCAGCAGCCGGCTGGTCAGGAGGGACTGCAACAGCCCAGCAGCTCAGTGTATTAAAAAGGGAAACTTCAGGTCACAACTCAGGTTTTATTTGCAGCTGCTGTGAACCGGAGGAGAAGCCGGAGAGTGAGATGCTCCCAGCTAGCTTTAGTTTCTCACACACCTTCATGTACAGACATGGAGATCAAATCTGACTTTATTATATTATATTATATTATATTATATCATATTATATTATATTATATTATAATGCTTTCACAGAGTTTATGAAAGAAATTGGCTTTAAACAGAGCACATCAGACCCATGTGTGTTTGTAAGATCTGGACAGGAGCTAGAAATACTAGCTGTGTATGTTGATGATCTGATGTTGATCACAGAATCAACAGAAAGCGTGGATGAGTTGAAACAACCTTTCAAGAAGCGCTACAAGATGAAGGACATGGGGAGCTGTCCTATATCCTGGCATCTCTGTTGTCCAAGACAAAGCAAAGAACTGTGTCTTTCTTCATCAGAAGCATCACATTGAAACCATTCGTCAGAACCCCATTGCAACCCCTGCTGATGCAAATGTAAAGTTGAGAAAAGATGATGGTGTCAGTAAACCCGTGAAGCCCAAGCACTTATCAGTCCATGGTAGGTAGTTTACTGTACGCTGCAATGGCCACACCACCAGACATAGCACAAGCAGTGAGTGTTGTGTCAAAGTTCAATGCAAATCCAAATGCTGCATATCTGACGGCTGTGAAGAGAATGTTTCCATACTTGATGGGTACAGTGAACGTTGCCCTCAAGTATGAGCAGTCAGAGTCAGGAACTGTGATTGGTTTCTCAGATGCTGATTGGGCCGGAGATCAGGATGACCGTCGCTCAACAACTGGTAATATATTGTTCCTGAGTTGGTTCAGCAAGAAACAGGCAACTGTTGCACTTTCAACAGCAGAAGCTGAGTATGTCGCACTCAGCCAAGCAGCTCAAGAAGGTACCTGGCTGAAGAGATGCTGACTGATCTTGGAATGAGTGATTCACCTACAGTGACCATGGAGGACAATCAAGGAGACATCGCAATCACAAAGAATCCTGTCAATCATTCTAAACATAAAAACAGACTAAACACATAGACATTCACTACCATTACATTGGTGAATGTGTGCAGAATGGGCAAATACGAGTGGAGTATTGTCCAACAGTTGATATGAAGGCAGATATCTTGACCAAGCCACTGACAAGACAAAAGTTTGAGTACCTCAGAGGAGAGATTGGACTTTACCCTGTTTAAGTCTGCCTAATATGCTTACTGTACTGTTTACTGCTCAATGTGTTATGGAACCTGTAAGCAAGGTAAAAAGAAGTAAGGAAAAGAATCTTAGATTTATAATTTTGATATTATTTGTGAGGTCAAGCACTGATCTTAGCTGTGGAAATTGCTTAAGTGCTTAAATGCTGTAAAATTAAGTGGGAGTGTAAAAACAGTAATTTGACAGTGTTGAGAAGGCGTTGTACCGCCACCTAGTGACTGCTCTTGAAAAGTGTTTTCTGTTCTGAATAAAGACACGTGAAATAACGACACTCACACATCTTCATGTACACAGACATGAAGATCAAATCTGATGGATCAGAGTCACTTTCAAAGTTATTTTATATTCATCAATTATATTATATTATATCATACAGTATATATGTCTACGTACATGTAGATAGACATTACATTACATTACATAGTATATATGGAACACGTACTTAGATAGTTCCCTATAAATTAATCTAGTGGTTGAATTAGAGGTAGCTGTGCTCTTCACATCAAACACACTCATTATGTAACTTATGTAGGCTACTTCTTGGAGAAAGTCCCCAGACTCCCTTAAAAAATGTCTCAATTTAGTGAGTTGTTGAGTTAAGAGACACTTTATAAACTCTGTGAAACTCTGTCTACATCACTTTCTGAACTATTCGAGCCTTCTTGTTTATTCGGCAAACGTTTCACATGAAGATATTCCTTTCTTTGTGTTAAAATAACGACATGTTTACACGTTAGAATGAAAACAAAGGCGTTTCGGTTAACGTGCAGCTGCGAGGTTTGTCCCAGTGGAGTTGCCGTAGCAAACCGTCATCGGCTCGCGCTGCACGTTAACGAGCGTTAACGAATAAAACAAAGTTTGTTGTTATTCTAACTGCGGAACTCTGTTTGATGGTTTGCGATACTGCAGGATTATGTTTCGATCCGATACCGAGTAAATACAGCGCCGTTATCGCCAACACCGATACTTATTGATAATTAAAGTGGCTGTATCATAAATTTGTTAAATCTGAATGAATTTTCATGACCTTTAAGTGTTTTTGTGATTTTTCCTTTGGAGTATTAATTAGATAAAACCCAGAACAGAATTTGGTTTTGTAAATAGAAAATACTTTATCAACATAATAAAAGCTTTTGTTCAGAAACAACAGAACAGTAACAAAACATTTTTCCCCATACATTATCATTTTCAGAAACTCTTGGGGAATTGGCTAAGTGAAATAATAAGATAATTAAGTCTGTAGTACAACTACTTGCAGTTTAGATATAGTAATCATACAGTATCTCTTTCACAGTCAATATTTCAATGGGATAAATGTTATCAAGCTCTGAGCATTATTTATACTTTTTGAGTTGCTCGCACCTCATTGGTCAGCCAGGGTTTCTGGTTTTATGACACAGACATCTTCTTTGTGTTTTGTGTTTGTATCCAGTTACAGCTTCTGCATTCTGCTCCACATTGACCGTTTGCTGTTCAGTGGCTGTAACTTTAAACATAAAGCAGACAGAACATTCAAAGCAGTCCTGCAACACACTTATGCCCAGTCAGAGGAGCCCAGGTGGGGCGGCGGACTGCTTTAAAAGCCCCCTTGATGTTAGTGTACTGATGGTGTAGTGTGTAAACTCCCCGAGTCACAGAATCTCATGTTGGTGATGTTGGACTCGAGCTCCTCTACCTTCACTTCAGTCTATGTGTCATCCGAGTCCTGCGTGATCTTTTAAGGAAGCGATAGGAGAAGATATTCGGTCTCAAATCAATGTCAAATCACGAAGTCTGACAGCCCTTTCTGTTCCTGACCCAGTATATTATACTATATAGAGTTGAATAGTGCATGAATGTGTTCTTCCATTGGATTGGTCCGTTGGCTCTCGACCTTTAACAGGATTGGCTCGTGGATCTGACTCCATCTCCCGCCTCGTTACTATCTGACTCCATGTGACCTCCACGTGCAGCTGCTGCCGGTAGTCCTGGCTGTGTTTCCTCTTTCTCTGCAAAAAGAGCAGAACCTACACTTCCAGTTCCTAACTGTCGAAACTGCTGCCCTTTGGTTGACCTACAACCAGAGGAGGCTCGTCCATAGAGGCAGAGGAGGTTGGTCCTCCTCTATTTTTGGGAGGCAAGAGGAAGATCCATTTTTTTTTAAGAAAGAGTAACTGGTTGAAATAAATCATTACCAAATCTCAGTATCATTTATAAAATATTATATATATATTATATGATTAAAAAAGTTTCTTCTTTGGGTGAAAATCCACTTAAAACGGTTGAACAGCGACAGCTGCAGACGGAGGAGACAGAGCAGTCTGTGAGAGCAGCAGGGAGCAGGAAGGTGGGGGCTAGAGGAGGACGGAGGGCTTCTGTCCTCCGTGGGAGGGATCTCCTTCCATTCACTCAATGCATTCAGGATTTTTTCATGCTGATCTATGATTGGCTAAGACACGTAAAATGACGCGCTAAGGGAGGACGTCCTCCCTTACCAATCAGCAACCAGAATACAAGATTGACAGCAGGTTGGTCCAATAACAGTTCCCAAATTTCATTCTCACGTTTATACAGCCGTAAACAAAAAATACCTCTATGTACCGTATTGACCCGAATATAGTACGAGTTAGTTTTTTTTTTCGATTAAAATTATATAAAAAAGTGGGGTCGTCTTATAATCGGGGTCTAACCGTTGACACATGCTGATAGTTGTCTGGGTCGCTACGCGACCGCAACGGCAGAGGGCGCCAGCTTATTGTAGAGACGTCACTGACACTGTGGCTGCGGTTATCTGTCAATCACAGCGGAGAAGAAGTGACAGGAGATGAAAAATGGAGAGACGGGGTGATTTTACGGAGCAAAGTGGATCAAGTGTGGCAAGTTAACAGACATCTGAGGCGGAGCTATGATGCTGATTTTAAGATAATGAGATCAATGCAGCGGAGGCACCAAACAACTGTCAGCCAGCCAAGAAATATGGAGTTACGGAGTGTAACGTCCGAAGATGGCGGGTCCAAAAAGATCGTCTGAAAACGCTAACAGTAAGAGAAAAGCTTATCGTCGTCCTCTAAGCGGCCGCTTCCAAGAGATTGACAGGAAGGTGTGTGAGTTTGTTACTGAGAAACAAATTTTGGATATCAGAGTCTTTTTCTGAAGATTAGTCTTGAAAAGAGGGGTCGTCTTATTATCAGGGTCGTCCTATATTCGGGTCAATACGGTATTTTACAGCTTTCACTGCCCGCCATGCTCGGACAAGAAATATGGAGTTTTCAGCGATATTGGAATCGGTTTCAAAGGAAATATAAGCAAATTTCTGATAGAAAAAAAAACTGTTGGGAGAAATCAGAGCGAAGCAGTCAGAAAGATAATTCATAGTTTTCGTTTCGTTCGTCCTGCTGGAGGACGTAAAGTTAGCGGCACGACCGGGCGATGGTGATGAGTGATGTGTGTGATGTCCTGTGCTGTCCTGAAGTATGTACATTGATTGCTGTGGTAGCACAGTGAGTAGAGCAGGTGACTGCGGATCAAATCCCGGAAGATGTATACAGTGGTATTTTTTTGTCTTGTATATTAGCCATTTAATAAAATGTTTTTTAAAGAATTCTTATAAGTCATTGTTTTATTGCTTAGTTTTCATTAAATAATAAGTAGTTGACTTGTATAAAATAACATGACACCGTGGACTGGTTTTCCTCCTGTCCTCCTCAATTTTTTCAGTCACCAGCCGCCACTGCCTACAACGTAGACACTTCGGAGACCTTAGAAGGAGTATACACAGACAATGTACTTTCCACCTCCTTATCTTGCTATTTTCACTTCTGCACATTTCTGCTTTGTAAATTATCACACTTCTACATTGCTCATGTGGCTCCTTTCTCTACGCTAGTTCCCTATAATGCAGTGATCAATAATTGCAGCTAAAAATGAACGCACAAAAATATGTTATTTACAGTGATAACAGGGAGAACCTTCTTCATGTTGGCCTGGTTGAAGTCTGCAGCAACAGAGACCTCTCCAACAGGATGTGTGGACTGTAGCTCACTGATGGAGCAGTACTGAGTGTTCAAGACCTCCTCAGTGTCTTCACTGGGGAAATGTATACTGCCATGATGACATCACAGTACATTCCCTGGGTATGTAGAGAGGGCGACATATAACAGTCAGGATTTAATGTAGGAGAGCAGTGACTAGAGACTGTTGTGGGATTTGTACCAGTAGTTATTTATGTATATTCACTCCACCAGCCCAAGTTTTACCCCTGAGAGTGCAGCTCCTGACCGCCCAGAATGATGTTAGCCCCTCCATGTAAATGGTGTCCGGGACGGTTGAGTTCAGCCAAGTCTCAGTGAAAATCAGGGCTCAACAGTCTCTACTGTCCCTCCTGGAGGCTAATTTCCAGCCTCAGGTAGCATGAATTCAGACTTTTTACAAGGCGGCATTATGATGCTGTTATTTCGGTGTCCTCTTGATTTATTTATTGCTGTCAAATCACAGAAGAATCTCTTTGTTTTGGGTTCACATCAATGTGGCAAGACAGATCTATTGTTTTTAACACACCTGTTAAGAAGCTGCCACTCAGTGGAGACAGATGGCCAGATGCTACACAGCTGAGAACTGTTCACCTGTTAGCTTCAGGTAGCGCTGGAAGCTGCAGACTCTGGCTGGGTGCCACGCATTCACGGTTCTATTCATGTTCTATTCACGTTGTGCGAGTAGACATGATTTAGAGTTAACAACCCTGCAGTCAAAAAAGTGTGAGTAATGCAGCATGAATATTTTCTTCGCGTTTTGTCTGAATGCAGCATAAAAGCTTTATTGTGGGCGCAAGAAATTTGAAATTGAGGTTATCAAGGAGCATGAAGCGTCAAAATGTAGGTGTAGAAAAGAGCTTAAAATCAACATTTAACATGTGATTGTATTGTTGTTGATTGTTTTTCTTTTTTACCTAAACAAATGTAGAATTTTCAGAATTAAATTTCCAACACAATATTACACTTTCACACTGTTTGAATTGATCAATATTTCTCATGATGTTCATGATGACTGTGGTGGACCAGAACCAGCCAGGAACTAAGTTCCAGATAGACATTTACAATCAGGGACTGAAGACAGGACAGGAGACTCTCCTGAACCTCAGGCTGAAGACAATGATGATGTTTGCAGTGAGATCAAAGAACCTCAGTCAAGTTTAAACTCTCAGAAAAACACTGAAGTCCCTGTAAGTGGTGTAGGATGTGGTACTGACAAGGAACAGTTTACTTCCTCTGACTGTGATGAAAGATCTAGCAAAAACTCAAAACTGAGGATTCGTAAGAGGATTCAGAAAGGAGAGAAACCATTTAGTTGGTGTGACTGTGGTAAAAGATTCAACTACCAGTGCCATCTCGACAGACACAGAAAGATTCACACAGGAGAGAAACCATTTAGTTGTTGTGAATGTTGTTAAAGATTCAGCTGACAGCAAAATCTTATCACACACATCAGGTTTCACACAGGAGAGAAAACATTTCTTTTCTCTGAATGTGGTAAATAATTAAATAATAAATTTAGACATAAGAGAAGTATAACCCGGCACATGGCCGTGCACACAGGAGAGAAACCCTTCTGTTGAAGTGGTTGTGATAAAACATTCACCCGGGGTGGCACGTTAAATCAACACAAGTGAGATCGTTTTATCACGTCACAGCTTCATCATAACCAAACTTAGAGGTTCAGCTGAACAGATGGAAACAGAAACGGAACTGAAAGTGGGAAGTCAGACTCGGAAAGTATTCAACCAAACGGTGTGAGTTAAATGTTAAATGTTCTCACGGTTATTTTTGTGTGTTGTTCAGTGTTTCAGTTCTTGAGGAAACTGAAAGTGTTCTATTTAAATATGTTGAAGTTGTGTTTGGCTATAAATCAGAGTTCCTGTTGTGGAAACAGTTCATCCCATATTAAATTCACAAACAAGCAAATGACTTCTTGTGTTCAAGCATTTGTAATTCTGAAGATTCCTCTGAGCTGAAAGACACCTGTGAACGAAGTTTATCTGTCTTTGTTTAATCAACAAACACTGTGTTGATTCGATCTTGTCCTCAGACCTCTGAACTCTTCTTCTATCCTGTCTTTCCAGCAGAGGTTTCAGGGACTCTGTGTGTCTGTTGTCAGATCAGTTGAGCGTCCTATTCGTGACACCAGTGTTGTGTCGACAGTTTGTCTAATAAAGAATTCACAAACAACAGAATGTCTTTCTGGTGTTTATTCAATGATTTGTTAGCGGACACAGTACAGAGTGTTTTTCTGTAAGGAGCGTTTACTTGTCTGAGCTTTTGTGAAGTTTCAGGGGAATTCTGGATCTTTTTAACCTGGACCTATATTTACATGTTTGATATGCAAATGATTTATACTTCATGAATGTTTGGATCCGTCCAGTTGATCTCCTCAGCTGGCAGCCATGACACAACTGCAACATGATCCTTATGGGCAACTCCAACCATCAAACTTCAGTCCACTACAAGTGTTTTTGTCTCTGACAGGCTGAGGTTGTTATTGTCTGAGTCTGTCAGAAAATATTCCTACAGAGACCGTTTTGTTAAATAATAAGATTAGTTTTGTATCCAGAAACACAAGTCCTGTTCAAGAAGTCTCACTCTGAAATCTGGTGAGATGTCACCTTTTGATCCTCAGAATCAGTTAAATATTGAGACATGACTTTGGAAATCCTCGTGGTAAACTCCAAACTCTTCTCTCCAACTTTTGGTAACAAAACAGATCTTATTATTTAACAGAACAGTCTCTCTGTGTGGGAACCATGTCTGTAATGATGTCAGACTCTTACTGGTAGATTCCACTGAGCACATCTGCACTTCCTGAAGACGGTGTTTGTGTTTAAAGCAGCTATTTGTAATTTCAAGCCACCTGCTTCCAGCCAGTTCAAACTCTTTGTTATTTATTTTATATGTTTAATTAATTTCTTGCAGATTCTGTGTTGCAAGTTGTTAAAACCTCAGTCTGACGCTGAAAGACCCCAAAGAGACAGAGAATATTTAACAATTAGATTTAACATTGAAATTATATTTTTCCAAGAGAAGTAAATATCACAAAGTTCACAAATATTGCTGTAAATCTGGTCAAAAGTAACATAAAAAAAAAATCACGTGTTTTTTAAACATGGTTTGTTGCTAAATGTGGCGAAAAATAGTTGTTTATTTTAGCATGTGCAACTTTACAACCGGTGCCCCATAGAAATATAGCAGTAAAATTATTAATATGTTACTAAATCCTGTTGGGGTGATTTCTTTTACACATCTTGAGGTCATTATTTTGGTAATTTGGAAGTAATTACAAGTTGTTGTCAACCTGTAAAATACACGACTCAACATCAGTTAGGGATATGAGTGTGTGTGTGTGTGTGTGTGTGTGGAATAATAGTCAAATGAAATGTGTCAAATTTTTGGGGGGGAGCAAAAATATTCAAAATATTCAGATATGTCACAAAATAAAGAAAATAAACACTAAAACACTAAAATTTCCCTCATTAATTATAAGTAGTGTATCAACAGGTCATGAACTTTAATGGTAAGTAGATGAGTAATTATGATGTTTTGTATGTATATCCAGTTTGTTATGAAATTACTTCCAAATTAGCACAATAATGACCTCAACATGTATGAAACAAGTGTAAAGTGCTGCTGAAATTAGAAAATAGAATAAAATTGTCACCAAATAAGAGAGTTTCCACTGGACTGAGTCTGTTCATGAACAAGCTGAATGAAGCCAGAAATATCAAGAAGTCCCAGAAAAGCTTCACTTAGAGGGTCAGAAGGCTTCAGAAGGCTTTTTAAATGGATATAAAATCCCCAATAATTAGGATCTGATGTGAACGAGTCACAAGATCTGCAAGAGATTCAGAAAACTCTTCTAGTAACTGGGAGTCAGAGGTCTGTAGATGACCACCAGGTGAAAGCCTGTTCCCTGGACGAGGACGTTACTACTTGATGAAGATGGTTTAAAACCAGAGCCTCAAATGAAAACAATGTGATGGTCGTACCTTGAGCTCCACTGAACGGCCATTCAGATCATTTAGGAAATGGAACAAGGAGCCTTTTAGTGATAGTATGTGTTGGCTGCCTGTGCAGGAGGGATGACGGGATGCAGTAGTGATTAGCTTTGGTGTTTTATTATGTAAGACTGTGTAAGGTAGGAACATATTAGTCATTTTAGTGCTATATTACTGATAGAAGATGAAGATTCCTGTCAGACAATCAGAGTTCATCACTGATGTTCTGTTAAACAACCACCAGAGGGCGACATGAGCACAGCAGGATTATTACCTCTGACCACGTTTCCACTGCTGGACCTCAGAACACTTCTGAGCTATTTGTACTTTACTTCTGCAAATATGTTCTTTTTACTCCACTACATTTATTGAAAACATCATGCTAGTTACTAGCTGCTTTACAGATTACATGCTGTCCCAGAGCATTCATTTATTTGATCAACAATCAGATTAAAAACAACTAATTTAAAGGCCAGTTACGTCACAACACTGCATGAAGACTGTCCCAATTGAAATGCTCCCCGCAATTGCTGCCTCCTTTTCCCTCTTCCTGAGGACGCACCGCCACGATCCTTCACGGATATAAATTGCCCAAGATACTTTGCGTGCCTGAAGAAATAAATAAATCAATAATGGCGACCTCAAGTGGTTCAGATCTCGCATTTAAATGTAAGTTTTGCGTCTATACTCGGTTTTTACTCATTTGAACATCCAACACCAGATGTGTTAAACTTTAAGGGACATTAAAACCTCAAAATGTCCGTTAAAATACGTTAATAATGCTCAGCTTGATGCCTTTGGAAGTAAAGCCTGACAAGCTTCACTTTTAAACGTTACATGTTCAGAGGTTGACTTATATCTTATATCTTATTGTGACTGTGGAGATGTTATAGACTTGTTTTACTTCATGTACATAAATGGACCAAGATGAACAGATTCAGATCAGGCTGCTTTATTTCAGACTGTTAAGCTTTAAGTCTAGTTAAACGTTTGAATAAAGGGCTCAGTTTATGATTATCTATATTTTCTTGCTGTATTAGAACTCTTTTGTCTGTTGACAGCAAAACAACACACAAAACGTCTTTTACATGTCATTGTGTTTTAGGGAGCAAACAGAGAGCTTGTTCATGTGATGTTGTGTTGACCTTTTCTCTTGCTTCTCTCTGTGTTCAGAACAGTTCTGGAAACAACGGGTCTGCAGGGGAAGGTCGAGCCCAGCAGGCCAGAAACAAGTGGGACCATTTAAAGAACCAGTACAAAGTAGCTGCAGGTTTGAATGATGATGTGGAAACTAAATTATATTTGTTTTACCCATGCAAGTTAATAAATACTTTGCTGACGTGATTGATTTCCACTGCCTTAGGACTGCTAATATCCAGGGACAGCAGGAGGTCCAGTGCTGCTACTGGGTCCTGGTTTGCCCTCATGGATGAGGTGTTAGGACAGAGGCCTTCCACTGCCCCCCCTGTCCTAACTGCCTCCATCTCTGAGGACACACCAGGGCCAAGTGACCAGGAGGAGAAGGATGAAGACGATGAGGAGGAGGAGAGCCAGCCAGGGCCGAGGAGGAAGTGGAGGAGGAGGATGAAGACGATGAGGAGGAGGAGAGCCAGCCAGGGCCGAGGAGGAAGAGGAGGAGGAGGATGAAGACGATGAAGAGGTGGAGAGCCAGCCAGGGCCGAGGAGGAGGAAGAGGAGGGAGGATGAAGAAGGACATGAGGCTGCAGAGAGGATGGAGAGACTCTTCTCTGCTCCAGAGGACAATCCTTTATATCTGTTGTTTAGTTAATGTATGTTTTTTTTTTTATTATTTGTTCATAACTGTTCATTTTATATAATTCATGAAATGAAATATTGTTCTATTGTTACACGTTGTCTATTCCATTCAATATTTACAGCTTAAGTGTAGCTGTGTGAATATGTTGCATCATAATCTTATATTTGTGTGAACATTCTCAAAACGTATGTAATATTCTCCATGTGTCCATGTTCATGTTTCTGTGAAAAACAGTGTTAAATCAAAATAAGTTTCTTTATGGTTCCGTTTCACCTGTTGTAGCGGGGGGGACATTAATTTACGGTCCACAACAATGCTAGAGTGACGTAGTTCTGACTTCCCAGCCAACCTTGGGAAGATTTTGCACTGGTAAGACGTGTTGTGATGCTCTCTGTCTGTTGGCTAAGTTAATGTAGCCACCAGAGGAGGGCGGGCTTATGAATTAGGGCAGGCAGATTTAAAGATGCCCTAATTAGGCAGATATGTTGCTGTCTAGTGGGAAGGATTATGAGGGCACTGCCGACTGGTTTTGGAGCCGTTCCGGGAGTTTATCTCTATGAATGAAAAGAGTTTCCATTATTCACTCGGCAGTTTGGGTGTATGTGTGCATATGTTAATGCTGCTGACCATATTGCATGTTTGTTGCCACTAAAACAGTTGCAGGAGGGAAGCGAACCGATGAGTGTCAGGTAGATCAGTGTGTGTACCCTGTGACAGTCGTATGGTGTGTGTTGCTTGCATTGTAGGTTGTGTTTTAATATTATCAGATGGATGTTTTATAGCTTGTGTGTTGCACTGCTGGCTTGCTATATGTTGTTGGTGAACAGTATTTGTTCTGGGTTGTAGGTGCCTGAGGAGCTGAGAGCAGCGGTGTATGGCCTGACTGCTGTTCCTTTTCCTCTTATTTTTTGATTGGTTGAAGTGTTCGGTTGAGCAGCTATCGCTGAGCTCCTTTGTATGGCCTCATGTTAAGATGCACAGAGCGGAGCTGTTCAGCCGAGCTGTCATTTATTTTTGTTTGTTTGACCACTCTCCATCTACTGACCTGAGGCCTGTACTGTGAAGGGGGCTCAACATAGCCAGGCTTTGTGCTCATGATGCAGCTCAACAAAGCCCTGAGTCCCCAATCAGAGTTAAATGGTACTGCGACGGTGGTTATCAACTTAATTTGTCAAGTCCGGTTCTCTGCTTTGTGCTCTGCGCGCGTTCACATAAAAGGGGGCGTTTGACGTCATATTATTCTACTTCCGTGCAAAAATGGATCGATCCCGGGCCACATATTTTACTAAAGATGAGCAGGTTCTTATTATGCAAGGCTATGAAGAATTCAAAGAAACCATCACGGCAAAAAGTAACACTGTCGCTGCCAACAGAGCGAGGGAGGGCTGCTGGCATAAAATTGCTGACCGTGTAAATGCGTAAGTTAACAATGATTAATATTATGATCAATATTATATTAAGCCCTTAGTGCTTTAATTTGTGAAAGCTCAACATTGTGCAACTTTTACATATTAACCCTCATCCATTTAAAAAATAAATAAACTGAAGCAACAACTATCTTTTTTCATTTTTGAATGATGTCTATATTGTTTTCACATTTTACTGATCTCAGTTAAAGAATGCGTGTGTGTGTTTTATTGAAAGCGAGGCTGAGTGTGCGTAGGCTTTAAATGTTCAGTGTTTTTTTGTATCACTGTGTCGCGATGAACAAGCAAATGTAGCTACTGTCCCTGTACAATGACAATAAAGACCTTTTTGACAGTGAAAATAGCTCAAGCCTGTAAGATTTGTGTTTGGGCGTACACTGCCCTACAACAGGTGAAACATTGATCAGTTCATCAGTTTAGTCATGGCCACATCAAAGAAATAATTAACTTTACTCATTATCTGTGACAAATAAATACTAGGTTGGCCTAATTGATATTTCATATTGCATTTTATTAAGATGTGGAAGCAGCAGTCGGACATGGCAGCAAGTTAGAGCCAAATACAAAAACATCATTCAAAGTGGTATGTAGCCAAGCTGCCCCATCATTTTGTCAGTGTGTGTTCTTGCTCAGATTTTCTGCATCACCAACTGAATGTAAGTAGGTTCCCGTGGCAAAAAAACACAGGGTTACACAAACAGTTTGGCCGACAGTGAGCGCACAGCTTCTTCGAGTGGCATTCCTGACACTCGGCTCAATAAGTGAGCAAATGTACCGTATTCCCTCGGCTGAAAATCTATATCGCTCACAGAGAATTTCATCAGGAAATGCCAGCGGATCAGCGCGATCTCGAAGAAGCCGCTCACGTCGTAGTGCTGATGAATTATTCTTGCTCCCAGGTCCACCGGGTTCTCAATGAATGGTGACGCCATCTCCGAATGAGTTACACAGTGAAACAGCGGCGCTTTTATAGCCGATTTTAAGCTGAAACTCTGAACATAACCTGGTCGGGACCAGGTTATGAGCTAAGCATAAGTTACCATGGTGATCTAGCCGGTTTAAAGAGAGCCACCTTTGTAGTACAGGGAACCCTTACAAAAATGTCCTGTGGTACTGGAAAATGTTCCTGTAATATTCCTGTGGTACGACCTTAATGTACCACAGGAACAGCAAATTCTCTGGTAATGTACCACAGAACCTGTGGTACTGTACCACATGATACAATGCCCTGTGGTACTGTACCGTATATATACCACACAATACAATGCCCTGTGATTCTGTACCACAGATTTACCATACAATGCCCTGTGGTACTGTACCATAGATTTACCACATACTGCATTTTAAGGTGTTGTAGCAGACTCTATCACCATGTATTGATCCAATCAATATACTGAGCAGCAGTGTTGATGTTTTTTCCATATATCTTTTATTCTACGCAGTATAATACAAATAAAAGCTATTTACATAGACCCTTAATGTGCTGTGTCAACATTTTAAAAGCACCCTGTCATTATGGCAGGTTCAGTAATTTGTAATTTAACATATACCAACAAAAATGTGAGAAACACAAAAAAACATAATAACAATGATGCAAGTGCACGTAGTATCATGTCCATGTGAAAGTTGACTCTCACACGCTTCAAAAACAAAAAAACACATCCACGTCACCTCCGGGGCTCTGTAGAAAGGAATACTAACTGACAGATGTTGTGCATGACTTTTGGATGGACTTGAAATCATAATATAACTTTCTTAGTGTCTCATACCTATTCACGAAAAAAGATGTTCTTTGTTATTTTACTCATTGTAACAAATCTTTTGAATTTGTAGCCAATTTCTTCATCCTCTCTTGTAAGTTCTTTATACACAAACACATATTTCCCAAAGCTAAACAGAAGTTTAAGGTGTTTCTACTTTAATTCAACTATCTTCTTAAGTCTCTCAGAATTGTAAAAGACAAAAAAAATAAAACAATTTCGTCAATATTCTGACAGCCTGATGAATGTACAGTCTTATTATCTATCTAATAACTATGATTTTTTAAATTATTATTATTATCAGTGAATGTACAGACTTTATGTACTTCGTATTCTCTGCGTGACCATATGTATTTTGTTTTCTTTTCTTTTTAAATGTTCTATTATTCATTTTTATTATTATTTCTCCTGATTAGTTCTTTGCTTCATGACACTTCTTTGTTTCATGAAATCTCTTTTGGTCCGACCTCATGATTGTAATGTTCCTCAGTTGTCAATAAAGATTAAAAAAACAAAAAAACAAAACTTAACCGACGGTTAATGATCCTTCACCAACGCCTCATAAAACGGCTACGTAATGGACAAATGACTATTGTAAGAGGCCGATAAAGCATACCTTTCTGACATAAATGTACCAATACCACGACAAACAAGGCACAGCTGGACACTGGCAAAGGTAAGTATTAACTTAATAAATCTAGGTGATGTCAAGTTCATTGGTTTTAATATGCAATTTAGCCTTCTTCTCATCACAGATGGATTAGCTAAATTGGCTAATGTGTGTGCTAATAGCTAACATTAGGTAAATGCTGTACAGAATGAATAAGCCAATGAAGCCATACTGCTTACTCTTAAATTCATTTAGCTAGCGCTTATTTAGCGTTAAGGAACGTCTTAAATAGCGTTAGCATCGCTACATTGCTAGCGTAAGTTGCCAGTGCTAATTTAAGGTTAGCAAACGAACACTTTCATCGCTACATTTTTAGCGCTATTTTAACCAGGGTTTTCCCCAGACGGTGGAACAGCTTCGCTGCTATACACATTTTCAATGTTAGCTGCTTTATAGCGGGTGTTTGTGGGCTGCTGCGGTCTTCTTGTAAAAAAGGCCCCCCCCCCCCCCCCCCGGCGACAAGCGTCCGTCGGCCGGCTATAACGACCGTCTCTCTCCCCCCCGCCTCCGCCGGCTATAACGACCGCCCCCCACGACCATTAACGACAGTTTCTCCCCCCCCGCGCGCGGACGGTGCGCACTACACTGGGGAGAACCCTGTTTAACATTAGTAGATGAACACTTGAATTAGCGTTAGCAAAGGCAATTGCTGTTAGTGTCAATGAAGATATTCGTTTTTACACATGTCTCTGTCCGTTGTCAGACAGAAGTATAAATAAAAAAAAAAAAAATTTATTTGCTGCCCATTAAGATTTGCTGCATGTTATAACCAGCCAAAGGATTAACGTTACAGTTTGAAATTATGAAGTATTTTCTAAGTAATTTTGTCTTTCCTCTTTTTCAGCAATAGCTGCAGCCCAGTTTCGTGGCACACCTCTGCATATCCCTTCAAGAAGCAGTGAGGAACAATATTTTAAATGAACTGTTATAAAGGAAAATAAAGTACTCTAAAAAAAGTGTTTTTTTTTATGTTTGGCCAGCAGAGAATGTAAGTTCAGTATCCCCTCCATTTTATTCTGGTGGTCTCTGTTAAATATAATTTATAAACACTGGTTTATTTTCATTGTTCCTGAATCCACTAATGATACATGTTTTATTCTTTGTATCTCATACTGCATATTTTAAGATTTAAATAAAATATGTCCTCTGAGAATATGGTGTCCTTTTCTTTTTATTAATTAAAAAATAATAATTTTAAAGGTTGTGTTTAGATTTGTAGTTGTGTATAGTATAGTATATGATATGGTATAGTATGACAGAATGTGTGATACAGTATACAGAATGTATGGTATAGTACCACAGAATGTGTGGTAAAGTACTACAGAATGTATGGTATAGTACCACAGAATGTACAGTATAGTACCACAGAATGTATGGTAAAGTACTACAGAATGTATGGTATAGTACCACAGATTGTACGGTATAGTACCATAGAATGTATTGTAAAGTACTACAGAATGTATGGTATAGTACCGCAGAATGTATGGTAAAGTACCACAGAATGTACAGTATAGTAACACAGAATGTACGGTATAGTACCACAGAATGTATGGTAAAGTACCACAGAATGTATGGTAAAGTACCACAGAATGTACAGTATAGTAACACAGAATGTACGGTATAGTACCGCAGAATGTATGGTAAAGTACCACAGAATGTATGGTAAAGTACCGCAGAATGTATGGTATAGTACCACAGAATGTATGGTAAAGTACCACAGAATGTGTGGTAAAGTACCAAAAAATGTGTGGTAAAGTACCGCAGAATGTATGGTAAAGTACCACACAATGTATGGTATAGTACCACACAATGTATGGTAAAGTACTACAGAATGTATGGTATAGTACCACAGATTGTACGGTATAGTACCATAGAATGTATTGTAAAGTACTACAGAATGTATGGTATAGTACCGCAGAATGTAGAATGTATGGTAAAGTACCACAGAATGTACAGTATAGTAACACAGAATGTACGGTATAGTACCACAGAATGTATGGTAAAGTACCACAGAATGTATGGTAAAGTACCGCAGAATGTATGGCATAGTACCACAGAATGTATGGTAAAGTACCACAAAATGTGTGGTAAAGTACCGCAGAATGTGTGGTAAAGTACCGCAGAATGTGTGGTAAAGTACCGCAGAATGTATGGTATAGTACCACACAATGTGTGGTAAAGTACTACAGAATGTATGGTATAGTACCACAGAATGTACAGTATAGTACCACAGAATGTATGGTAAAGTACTACAGAATGTATGGTATAGTACCACAGACTGTACGGTATAGTACCATAGAATGTATTGTAAAGTACCACAGAATGTACGGTATAGTACCGCAGAATGTATGGTAAAGTACCACAGAATGTATGGTAAAGTACCGCAGAATGTATGGTATAGTACCACAGAATGTATGGTAAAGTACCACAGAATGTGTGGTAAAGTACCACAAAATGTGTGGTAAAGTACCGCAGAATGTATGGTAAAGTACCACACAATGTATGGTATAGTACCACACAATGTATGGTATAGTACCACACAATGTATGGTATAGTACCACACAATGTGTGGTAAAGTACCACAACATGTATGGTAAAGTACTACAGAATGTATGGTATAGTACCGCAGTGCCTGAGGTACAATCCTGTGGTAAATGTCCCAAAATACCACAGGAACCCCTCGAGTACCACAGGAATTTACTACAGGAACATGAGGTACAGTACCACAAGAACATGAGGTACCAGTACCACAGAAATTGCATTTTTTTAATGGTATTTTACCACAGGACATTTTTGTAAGGGAAGCCTGGCTTTAGACTCAACATACCTCGCTAACCCACTAAACTGGCTTCACAGTACACCCCTCAGGTTAAGCAGTCAGCTTTAAGTCTCCAAGTGTGCTCAACCTGCCTTAAACCGAGGGGCTTAGGGGGTTTGCTGTGTACACCGGCAGGAGTTGCATTTTGAGTGTGTGCAGTGGATATAGTTGCTCTATAGAGGTGCCGTGTTATAGTTACTGCCAGGTGTGTGTGTGTGTGTGTGTGTGTGTAACATCATTAATCACTGTTTTGTTTATCCCCTCTCTCGCCCGCAGTAAGCCCGAGGGAGCCAGGCCGGCTGTGAACCTGATCATTAGGGGAGATGTTCTAGTCATTGTTGCTCACAACACTTCTTTTACATGTGCCAATAAATAAATAGATTTGAGCCTAACCTTTGTATGAATAAAGGAACAAGTGTTGTTTTAAAACTTTATACTGGAGTTCTGCCTCATCTTTCGAACTGAGGGTAACATTAGCATAACTTACTCCGTCTTAAACTGAATATAAACGTAACACTATCATTGCTAAAGCACTGCTAAATATATTTACGCTTGTTTTGGCCGGTGAAAACCGCCGTTTATTTAGTTAAATTTGATGGAGATTTTGCCCTCATTTGCATATTTTATGATCCCTGCAGGAGACTGAGGGAGAGCCTGTGTGTGTGTGTGTGTGTGTGTGTGTGTGTGGACTGACCGTGTCCCTTGCTGCTCCTAAAGGTGAAATAAATGTGCAGATCCTGATTCCTGGTCTGAGTGGTGTCCTTCAATCTAAAAGCAACCAGATAAAAGCTGCTACATAACTACAATTTATAACAGCAAACAGTATCAAGTGCTACTTTTCAGGGACAACAAGGGATTGAATGTTTTCTTTTATCAGTAAGTTCTTAACATTTACAACTATTTACAAAATTACAGTATAAATAACTATTTACAGATTATTATTCACTATTAACAAAACAAATATCATTAAAAACCTTTGAATAATTAATGTTTTTGGGGGCCAGGACAATTTAACATGCTTTGGATTGAACCAGCTGGACACACCTGTTGCAGTTCTGCCATTTGGAAATGGTACAACGGCCCAAAGCACCATCTCGTTTTCCATTCGGTCTACAATACATTAAAAATACTCATTAATCATAAGATGTCATAAACTTGCTATGCTACTACATATGAGCTATTGGAATAGCTATTAGGGTATTTCCCTCTGACTCTGGATACAGAACACATTTACGTTCAACAGCTAAGTTTACTAACGCCGATATCATCACACAACTCTCTAACCTCATATGTACCTATGCATCAGGACTCACAGGGATAAGTGTAATATGATTTGTGGTGTCTGAACTTCCTGTATATCACATAGACCTCATGTTCTTCTTGGACTATATTCTGCACCACTGCAATTGTATCTCCCACCTCAATACAATTATCCCCCTTCTTTGTAGACAAGGTAAAGCGACTACTGGAGACCTTTGTGTACTGAAATGTTGAGGAAGTGGACCATCAGTATGGATGTTCTTTAAGACTGGTTCATCTGTTGGTAATGGAAGCTCAACATGAGGCATTTCTGACAACCTTTTGACAACCTGTTGTAGAGGTTGGTAAAGGATGCTTGATTTGGCCAAGATAATTCTCAAAAGGGAATCCCGAAACATTATCTAAAGGTCCAAATCGTATTCATCAACTAAATGTATGAGCTGGTGATGACTGAACACAATCTCATCTCTACCATACAGCTGTCCAAAGTGTTCCACAAAGGAAATCATCAATCTATGTGCAAATTCAACCATTTGGCCAGAAAGTCCAGGTGACAAAAACAAATACATGGTCACTGAAAATAACATAAAATTGTCATAAAACTCACTGGGAAGGCCACCCTTAAGAACTAGAGGACCCCAGTATAACATAAAGGATCAGAGCTCAGTAGCTTTCCAACGATCACGCTCATTCAAACCTCTTGGCTTGAGATTGAATTCAACAGGGGTGTGTGAATTTAACACCAGCAGTTTGCTTTATATACTTTATATTTGCCAGTGCCCCCTTAACTCTGAGTCTGGACCCCCCTGTGGCCCCCCTGACAGGGAGTCTGCATCAATAATACAATGACAGATTTCTTGCAATGATTTTGTTTTGAAGAGAGAGGGGCAAAAATAAAGTGTCTCAGCAATTTACTACCCAATCAAAATTGCTGAAATTGTAAACACTGCTTTGTCTAAATGAGGGATTTATCTTTTTTTCCGGGTTGTATGTGCCCCCTTACAAAAAAGCCGGCCCCAACCTGGCCCCCCTATTAAAACTGGTCTAGAACCGCCACTGCCACACACCCTCTTGATCACACTTGTCACGTCCTGAATACCCATCATGTGACTTCACATTCTTAACATAGGCTCTGGCAGGAGCATCACACACAAATGAGGAAACCTCTACATTACATGACTTACCCTTATAAATAATGCCATCAGCCAGTACATTCTTAAGGTCGCTAACAAATTCCTGCAGATACTCAACAACGCACTTTGGCTTAAACATTGGCTTAAACATAACATAACATAACATAAAATTGTCATAAAACTCACTGGGAAGGCCACCCTTAAGAACTAGAGGACCCCAGTATAACATAAAGGATCAGAGCTCAGTAGCTTTCCAACGATCACGCTCATTCAAACCTCTTGGCTTGAGATTGAATTCAACAGGGGTGTGTGAATTTAACACCAGCAGTTTGCTTTCTATACTTTATATTTGCCAGTGCCCCCTTAACTCTGAGTCTGGACCCCCCTGTGGCCCCCCTGACAGGGAGTCTGCATCAATAATACAATGACAGATTTCTTGCAATGATTTTGTTTTGAAGAGAGAGGGGCAAAAATAAAGTGTCTCAGCAATTTACTACCCAATCAAAATTGCTGAAATTGTAAACACTGCTTTGTCTAAATGAGGGATTTATCTTTTTTTCCGGGTTGTATGTGCCCCCTTACAAAAAAGCCGGCCCCAACCTGGCCCCCCTATTAAAACTGGTCTAGAACCGCCACTGCCACACACCCTCTTGATCACACTTGTCACGTCCTGAATACACATCATGTGACTTCACATTCTTAACATAGGCTCTGGCAGGAGCATCACACACAAATGAGGAAACCTCTACATTACATGACTTACCCTTATAAATAATGCCATCAGCCAGTACATTCTTAAGGTCGCTAACAAATTCCTGCAGATACTCAACAACGCACTTTGGCTTTCTTAAACCACAAAATATACTGACAATAAATGGGGACTTAGTGTAATCACATTTCAGGATGGCAAGTATAGGCCAGAATTGAAGTTTTGAACTCTTAAAGAGGGGCAGACCATCTTTGTTGGACTGTAAAGTATAAGTTGTGAGGTTCACTGGTAAACTAAGACATTTCAATCGTGAAAGTATTCCTTACACCAATCCAAAATGATAGTAGTCGCCATCTTGCATTTGAGTGGTTGCAACATGAGATTGTGTTCCAAGAAGAGTTCTTCCATCTTTAGGAAGCCTAGGGTGAAATAACCTTTAGATGGACAGCAGAGCAGACAAAGCAACCAGACTGATGGAGTAGGATGTTGCCCAATAGCTCTGTATAAGCAGATCCTGACTAGGTTGATGCTCATCACTGTCAGAGTGAGAATCTGATTCATCTCCATCACTTCCAGTTACACTACCCTCTGAATGATCATTTTCCATTTGGACATAATGTGATTCAACTTCAGCATTGCCAGCTATATGACCATCTATATGCTCATTTTCCAAGTATACATAGGAAGCTGGTGGTGTATGTTGTTGGGAAACTTGAGATTATGAGAAGGGTGGTTACTTTCACAATATATTCAGTTTCCTCGTACTCCTTAAGGATATCTCTCTCAATGTCCCTTACAGTTCTTATGACTCTACGTCTTTTGGCCCAATAAGAAGCCATCTTAGCTAGAGAGAGAAGTGGTGCTGCTATATGATATTACTTAGGATTAGGGGTTACTTGTGTAATGCTTGCAGTGAATCTTGTCAAGTCGTCTTGTACCACAACTCTGAAAAAATAGAGAAACAAAAAAAAAAAATAATAATAATGCATAAACTAACAATAAAAATATATATCAGCCAAATTATGTTATTATTCATGCTCTTACAAAATATTTTTGTTTCATTTCTGACAGGGCGACCAAAAGTTGGTGAAATGACATAGTTTGTCCAGCAGAGTGCGTTTCAATGGGGGATAAAACAGCTGGTGTCAGGAAATGTAACAACTACCTCACTAATGGTTAAACTGTAAACCAGCAAAAAAAATGACAATTGGCAACATAACATAAGCCACCAAGTTCTGGACAGACACACTTGAAATGCTAACAAAAAGCAACATTGTAGTGAAGACACTGAGACTATGCGGTTTCTGGCGTTGGTTCAGGGGTTATCACGAAGTTCACAACGGGGTGCCGGCCAGAACACCAACTTAAGGCCAATGAACTTTCAGAGGGTCCAAATGAAGAGGCAGGTGATGTATAATTCAGCTGTTTAATGCTCTCTTTGTAGGCAAGGAGGTCATGTTGTTGTTCTGTATCAAAGGAACAATAACAAATACACAAATGAACAAAGAATAAAGCTCTTAAGCTCTAAGAAACATAATAAAGGAGTACTGACATTTCTGTGTCTTCCTTTTCCTCTAGTTACCACTATCACAGGCTGAAATACACCTCACATGACTAAATAGCATATTAACACAAATATAAACAACATCACATGGTAATATTTACGTAACGCTCACTGTAAACACTACACTAATGAGTGGGAGTGATAACAATAAACATAACACATTACGTGACATACACACGATCGAAGGCAGGTGAGCTAAATGCTACACTAACTTTAACAGTGATCACATGGCAAGTGCTACACATCAGAACAACAGAAATGATCTACGCATGCAGCAACGTAAATACAGTACATCAACAATATATATACAGACATACTCACGTTTCATACACGCACAGACCACTTGTCGTGACATTAATGAACTGCTCAGCATTAATCTCTCACCCTGCTGTCTCACCAGAGCACACGCCCTTTTATCAGTTACACTACGGAACCAGTAGGCGGAGTCTCTCCTGCATGAGCTGACCAACCCTACCTCTACGAAACATCACACCATGAACGAACGTAATCCGTCCCAATTTTGGTTCTACAAACATTTTGGTTTCATAACAGTAATAGCAAACTTTTGTTGATCTGGTCATTTTTTTGTTTTCATACAATCGGGAGTCTGCACAGGGTGTTTTATTTTGAAAATTGACCAGATGCTCTATGCCAGGGGTACTCAAATACAAATCTTAAAGGGCCACAAAGATTTTTTTTAATGACTCAAAGGTCCATGTGTTGAGGTCAGTCTGGCCACAAGCAATAATACTGTAATATTCAAAACAAAATGTCCTTTTCATTCTAAACAACAAAATACAAACTAAAATAAAATGTAATTTCCATTTTAACATCAATTAAAATACATAGTTGAATATTTCCTCTTTTGGTTTGCTTTCAAACATTGTTTCCATCACTTCAGTCATGCATTATTTTATTTCATTGTGACACAGATGTGACAAGAATCCTCCTTGCAGCTTGATATGACAATTTCAGTGCATTTATTTGTGTTGTGCTTATCGCTGAATTTTGAGGAAATGTCTCTTCAAAATTCCTATGCTTCGTCTTATAATGCCGTTTCAAATTGGAAATCTTCATCACAGCTTCTCCTGGCATATTGTAACGCCCCTTGTGGACTTTGGCGCAATGACTGTTGGGTATTCTGTTGGTGTAATTATGGTTCGTGAATGTGTTTGTGAATAAGATGATATGTAAGATGGTTGTGGGTTAATTCACTTCATTTGTTCTGTGATTAAATGGTGTTGAGTTTTAACAAGGATGATAAAAATTTTAGCACCGCGAGTGAAAGGGTGTTTGCCGGGAGAAACTCCCCGTCCGTTACGCTGTTTAAATAGTTGAAACTGCATGATGAACCATAACATGTCAAACTCTGTAAGGTGAAGTATAATAAGGCAGAATATTCAGCACCACTGCAGTGTCAGATACATGGGCTTGTCCTGGTTGAAGAGAGAATGTATGCATATATAAAGTTCCTACTTTTCTAAGTCGCCGATTTTCACTGTGCACTTTGTTATAGCAGTTTACTTTAGTTATGGGAACGGCAGTTCTTTTAACTGTGCTGAATCTCTAGAATACGTTCATTAAAATGATTCGTTCCAAAGATTCGTTCACCGAATCGTTCAGTGCTCTCCAACTCCCTGAACTGATAAGCAGCCAAACGATCCGTCATTCAGTTCATTAATCAGCCCTGAGGTTCACTTTCACTTATTGAGAGACGGTGCATTCACAGACTATAGTACACAATCATTTGCTGGAGACGCAGCGCTGCTTTGAGTGGTATACATGCACTAAAATTATTACACAGTGAAAGTGTCCTCTGTGTACAGTAAAATCTCTTAACATGATGCTACACAGATGCTAGCAACACAGCGCTAGTTTTAGCAGTAGGTTACTGGACGTGAATCAACTCCTCTGCCCTGAGTGAGTGACTGACACACAGCGCCACTTTCAGCACAGTACGTGAACGAGATTCGCGTACTGGCGGCCCTTCCTCATTCGCAAACGAGGGAGGGACGCCAGTACCTCGTTCGCGAACGAGCTGCGGAGAACGTGAATTACGTTACCTGCTGAGAATCACGTTCGCGAACGTTAGTGACTGTGCAGTAAAATCACTTAACATGAAGCTACACAGATGTTGGTTACTGGACGTGAATCAACTCCTCTCCCCTGAGTGAGTGAGTGAGTGACACAGCGCCACTTTCAGCACAGTACGTGAACGAGATTCACGTACTGGCGTCCCTCCCTCGTTCGCGAACGACCTGCTGAGGAGGTGAATCCTCAGCAGGTCGTTCGCGAACGAGGGAGGGACGCCAGTACGTCGTTCGCGAACGACCTGCTGAGGACCTGAATTACGTTACCTGCTGAGAATCACGTTCACGAACGTTAGTGACTGTGTAGTAAAATCACTTAACTCCTCTGCCCTGAGTGAGTGACACAGCGCCACTTTCAGCACAGTACGTGAACGGGATTCACCTCATCAGCGACAGTTCTCTGTATGTAGTGGGTTCACGAATCATGAACGAATCAGCGCAAACGTGAATCGCGTCCTCATAGTTCTGTGTGTGAGTCGCGGCAGTTCCACTCCCCGCCGGCATGCTCGCTGCTGAGCTCAACTGAACTGAGAAAGGAACGAATCATTGCGCTCTCAGCGGTGAGTGACCCAGAGTGACCCCAGAGTGACCCAGCAGTCTGCATATCGTTGACATGGAGACAAGTCCCGGTGTACACGTGCTGACCCAACCAAAATACATGGTGAAGGAATAATAGTTTGGGGGCCACAAACAGGAGGCCGGTGGGCCGGATGCGGCCCGGGGGCCACCTATTGAGGACCGCTGCTCTATGCCGTTCCTGTGTCTTCCGGTTGGCGCAATCTGCTCTGTGCAACTTGTTGCAGCTTCTGTCAAAAATAAACTGGGCAGCCGGATCGTAAAGCAGCCGTGCCCAGCTTGACTTAACTGTGCGTCGGAGCTGATCGCGACCACTTGAGATTTGTAACACACTATCTGCTGCTTGCGGATGGAGAGTGATGGCAGGTTAACAAGGGGGATGCTATCACCTACGGACTATAGCTACACTACAGGTAGCCCTGTTTAGGGGCTTCAGTAAAGGTATGTTTTTTTTCACCGTTTCCCCAGGCTAAATTCACCCACAACATGCCCCACTGTAATAAAAGTTTCCATATCCACTCTACACTGGAATTACTACATGCAAAGCAAATTGATCACAGTCTACATACACTAGCTAGCAATTAGCTCCATGCCGCTAGTTTTCTTAGTTCACCATTGTAAATACACAAACTGCTTCTCCGTGGTGCTGGTTACAACATTGCTTTTGTAACTATTAAGAACGCTAATGATGCTTTTATAACACGAAACTTAGCGAAATGGCAGACATAACGTTAGCTAACATGCTTGCTAATATTATTATATTATATGCATTGCTAACAGAGCTGAACAGGGACCGCCCACTTTTTTAACCGCTCCAGTTCCGGAAGTGAATTTGTCATTCATTCACTCCATTGACGTTTCATAAAATCCTTGCATGAAGAGTTTTAAGTCTGGAACCAAGCCAGTGAACTACGAGATGAATCATGACCATAAAACATTTAATTCGGCACAAAATAAATTTGGAGAAACAGAGAAAAAGCAAAAGGTACAAGACTGTGTACATAAGAGTAAGTTAAGAGTAGATTAAGAGTAAATGAACTACTCATCCCATAAACCAATGCAACAGCGACATCTCAGATCACTGGAGTTAACCATGGAAATGTTTACCCAACCCGCAAATTTCATATTCGGGTGAACCTTTTCGAAACTCTTCTCCTCATCTCTAGATAAACGCAGTAGGTCAGAAAGTGTAATCATGGCAGCTCTGTGGTAGAGGATTGTAGAATTCAGTGGTATCAGTAACTAGCGAACATGTAATTCGTGGGTTTGGTATTTCATTTCCATCGTAAATGCGAGCTTCACCAATCAGAGATGTCACTGTTATACTATAGGATTATGGGTAGTGTGGTACTTGTTCATGACATTGTGAATAAAACACGTTTTTCTTAGTCTACTTTGGATGGTTACGACATAATGGTCAATAATCAAAGTCTCTATGCAGAATATAAATGGCATTTTCACTTCCGTAACCTCACTCTTGAGCTCTATACAAGCTACAACCTCTGGACATGGCACAGCAACGATACACATAGACTGCAATCAAGTTAGCATTTAGTCAAATGATGCCAGTCAGGTGATGGTATCTGAATGGGACAATAAATCATATTCCATAAGGAAGGATAAGGTTTGTCTCACACACAGACGGACGAAGTTCATCTGCCGCTCTGTGCCCACTTGCTACCACACTTTGAGCTTAAGTCCCATCCGTGAGATCTCGCTGGTCTAGTCTCGTGAGCCCCCCTGTTTCCCCCCTCCTCCCCGGCATCCCATCAGCACCTTGAAGACGGGCCGCGGTAAATTCACACAGAAAGCCGGCGCTGCGGCACCTAACGAATCGTGACGGTGATGTCATGATGATGACGTCGGTGTATTTCCAAGGTGTTTAATTGCAATGATATATGGCTCAAGCATTCGCAACTTTGGTCTATCCGGGTGACCTAATTAAAACAACATGTTTGTTTTTTTAATATTTCTCTTTTGGAGAGTTCCCCCAGTGATAAAATCCCCACTACACCACTGAGGAGGACGGATACTTCTCCACATATATCTGCAGTATTTTCTTTTCTTCATATAAGTTGCCAAAGACAGGTACAGTTACTACTTTACTTTTGTTTGGTCATTGAACGTTGCTTTGTGTTGTGATTCAACAACAGTTTTTCAAACGTTAAAATGTTAACTGTGATTAAACATTGCATCAACATCGACTTCTCAACCTCAACAAATGATAACCAGTCTGGCCAAAATCCAACATTGTATTAATGTTTTTTGCTATCTGGGGTGTGTACTTTTACCAACACCGACTGTGCAGATAAAAAGTGTTGACTCGTGTGTTTAATGAAATAAATCTGTGTGTTCTGTTTCTGTCGTCACATTCAAATGTTTCCTCCAGGTGAAGCAGAGTGAAGAGAAACAGCTGGTGTTGCTCTGTCAGTTGTTTTCCTGAAGGCTTCTCTTCTCTACAGATTGATGAAGACGTTTTGTTCTTATACAGAGAATCAGCAGGACTGAAGGTTCAGATTCCTGTCCGTCAGTCTGAGGCTGCTTCATGTTCACACAAACTGGACCAACAGCTCTGAAAAGTATGAGGAAACTGAAGCTCCTCCTCTTTCCTCAGAAGTGATCTGTAGCAGTCTAACTTCATTCCAGAGAGCTGCTTAAACAAACTGAAACTGCTTTAACAAACTGAACTGACAACGGCTGATGGGTCAACAACAGTCTGTCACCCAGAGAGTCACCAGACTCCATTAACAAATGTCTCAGTTTAGTGAGTTGTTGAGTTCAGAGAGTCTTCAGATATGAACACAAGGTGCAGTAAACTTTACCTTAAATAATATTTAAACAGGGAATTAAGGACTTTATTTTGGTCAGAGGACATCACTGATTCCCACTCACATCTAGTAATCAGATAGATTTAGCATTTACATCAAACAGAACAATATTGATTGTCCATTAGTTAATTTTTTTTTCATCTGAAGGCTGCTCAAACACACACACGTCTGTGTGAGATATAAAAGATAATGTCCACAAATGTATCGAAACAAGACATGTTGGACCTGTTTGTTCACATTCCAGCAGCTGCTTCACTGGAAACAGCTCGAAGTGAAAGTTCAGTTCAGTCCTGGTGTCAGTGGACAGTCAGCAGGAGCAAAGTGACGACTGGCTGTGAACTGATGTCCTCCATGTGTTTCTGAAGTTTCTGGACTTTGTGCTTGTTGTAGTTGTGACAGGAAGATGAAGATGTTTGTGGTGTTTGTGATCCTCGTGCACGGTAAGATAACCTTCCTCCCTCTGATCTGATCGTCACCTCGGTCCAACGTCATGTCTTTAATGTGGATCTGTGTCATCTTCATTTCATCAGTGTGTTTCAGCTGCAGGACCATGTTTTCTTCACAGAAACACATGAAGAACAGATTAAAGGCAGCAGATGTTCACTGTGTCTTTAAACCCTGATGAATGTAGAAGACTGTACAGTCACACTGTCCTCACTTCTGTTCTTCAGGATTAGATCCCTGCAGCTCGCTCACATTCTGATGGCTTCTGTTCACAAACGTAATAATGATGCTTTGCTGACAGCAGCGTCACATGTGGATGTAAATGTTGGCCTTCATTCACACAGAGTCTGAGTTGAGCTTTAGCAGCACAGTGTACAGGCTGCACACACTGCAGAGGACCACATTCACTCATGACATGAAATAAAGCTGCTGTCATTGACCCTCTCTGTCTGTGTGACCTCACAGTTTCCCAGCATGCCTCAGCTGTGGAGCTGTATGAGGGGGACCTGTTTGCCCTGCTGCCCTGTGAGTCTCAGACTTTTGAACTGGACGAGCCGTCGGTGGTGTGGAGCCGCTACGATCTCAATCCTTCAACTGTCCACCAGCGTCAGCAGGAAGGTGATGGACTTAAAGACCAAAACCAGCTTTACAGTGGCCGAACATCCATGAAGACTGACGCTCTGGAAAGTGGAGACCTCAGCCTCCATCTGACAAAACTCCACCTCTCTGACAGCGGCTCCTACACCTGCACTGTCAGAGGGTTCAGTATGGGGATAGAGAGAGAACTGAGAGTGACGGATGTACAGCTGCAGGTCAAAGGTCAGTAACTAACCCTAAAACCTCCTGTAGATACACATCAGAGGTCAGAGGTCAGAGATCATGTTCTTTATGTTTCTGGTTCCCACAGAACGATTCCCGTCCTGGGCCAAAGCTCTCCTGGTTCTCCTGGTTCTTGGACTTCTTGTTTCTGGAACTCTTTTAGTACATTTTAGGCACTATTTCATGTCAGGTATGTCACTACTACTACACTACCCATCATGCACCTGGGCAGCATCTTTACTCTGGTAGCTCCCTGATTGTTGAGACAGACTGTCAACAGTGAGGTCTGGGATTACAAGAGAAGGATGAGACAGTGAGGTCATGTTACCATCACAGTTCCTGCTGCTGTCTGTTCAGCTGATGTTGTGGTTTGTTGTCCTTCCAGTCTACCAGGTGGAGGTGGATTCAGGGGTGGAGTCTGTCAAGCTGCCCTGCAAAACCATAGTTCACCTACCTGAAGACGCTGAAGTGGATTGGAGGGACAGAGACAACAGGAAGGTCCATGTGTATCAGAACGGTTCTGACCAGCCTGAAGAACAGGACAGTGTTTACAGAGGTCGAACAGAGATGAAGAGAAACCTGCTGAAAACTGGAGACCTCAGTCTGACCCTGAAAGACCCCACAGACACAGACAGTAACACCTACACCTGCACCGTCTACAACAGGGAGGAACACATCCTGATGAGGAAAGGAGTGAAGCTGAAGGTCAGAGGTCAGTACTCTCTCTCTCTCTGAGAGTGGGTGCTCATGTCTGAGAGCGAGTGTGTTTCTATCTTTTGTTTGTTAGATTTATTTCAGCAGTAGTATTCTGTGCTGTAGTTTTAGTGGATCGGTATCGACCGTCCTCGGCTGGAGAAGCTGACACGCAGACACGGAGTCAAACTTTGTCTGACTGTTAATTGCTCTGTGGATGATTGCAGTTCGGCAATCGGAGAAATAGTCATGACGTTATAATGTCCAAATCTAGGATTAACAATGGAGTCGTTATTTTTCTGGACAGTATTGATAAAGTAGGCACGGTTGTTGAACGAGGTGTAGTGATCCAGGACACCTTTGTTCAGGTGGTACCGCTGGTTCATCCAGCCAGAAACATCATTCTGTCCAGAGTTCCTCCGTTCATTAGTAATGAAATGTTGCAGAGAGAACTGGAGAGACACGGACAGTTAATGTCTCCAGTCAAACTGATTCCTCTGGGCTGTAAACCTCCACACCTGAGACATGTTGTCTCCTTCAGAAGGCAGGTCTTCATGGTTCTGAACAACACTGAGGAGTTCAACTGGATGTTGAAGTTCAGAGAGGAGGATTTTGATTATACTGTTTATGCGTCTTCTGAGAGAATGAAATGTTTTGGCTGTGGAGTGGAGGGTCACCTCATCCGGACCTGTTCACAGAAAAAGGATGCTGGTACAAGCAATGGTGAGACTGCACCAGGTCCAGAACAAGTACACACAGAACACAGAACAGACTGAGCATCAAGGGGATGCTGGTTCAGGTTTTGTTGGTTCACAGGCTGGTGGTTCAGGTGCTGTCGGCCCAGTTTTTGAAGGTCATGGTGCTGCTGATCTGGGTTCTGCTAGTTCAGGTACAGCTGGTCTGGTTCCTGCTTGTTCAGGTACAGCTGGTCTGGGTTCTGCTGGTTCCGCTGCTGCTGCAAAAAACAAAACAAAAAAACCCATGATTTTTGTAGGTTTAATATCACGAGGGGCGAATGACAAATTTAAGTTGCACACAGTGAAAGCGCTACACCCTAAGTTATCTTGAAATTGATTATTATTGTCATTTCTTTTGCTATGCTATTTGTATAATTTCTACAAGTCACTGTTTAAGTTGAGTGACTGAAATCCTCATCATCCTATTTAAAGGCTGCAACAGGCGACTCACCGAACCGGGTTGAAGTTATTTTCAGGTTGGATATTCGGCATTATACACTCGGGTCCAGCTGCGACTTTATTGAGGTTTGTCCAGTGTTAGCAGCAGGAGGACGGTTAGCTCACCTCCAGAGCGCTGAATCGCTGAGACTGATTTGGGGACCTTCATCAAATTACTTAGCATAAATATATTAATACAAAATTGTTGCAGTTTTTTCAATATCTTCCATGTCATGTAGCCCACTGAATTCAAACCAGAAGCAGATTGTATTAGTAAACTGGAGAAATGAGACACAGCTCTTTTTATTGTATCAGTGCTCCCTCTATGTTACATGAATATTGTAGATTTTTTTTCTCAATAGCTTCCATGTCATGTGGCCCACTGACTTCTGAAACAGATTCTGTTTCCATAATAAATATATAATAATAAAGAAAATAATGGTAGCTTCCTCACAGATGTGGGCTTACAGCAGGAGTGGTGACTCTTTATTGAGTATTAAGACGTTTCTGCAGAACAGAAGTGTTTCCTGATCTACAGCTGTTCATTGATACAGTGAAGGCTTTTAGGGGAAGTCCTGGAGTTCTCGAGGAGAAAGCTTTCACAATCCCCTTTTAGATGGAAAAGGTAGCACATTTGCTGCAAGGTAAAGGGGCGGCCTTGTTTTTCTACAAGGGAGGTGTGATATTTCTACTTTTCCAAAAGCTGCCACTTGGCCGCCACTAGGTGCAAACATGTGACGTGATGTGAAGCACGAAGTTGGCTGTGAACAGTGACAACGAATTTGTCTTCAAAATAAGAGCTTTACATTGCACCCCATTGGAGTTTAGAACTGGGTTCTTAGCGGGGGGCTTTTAATTTGAAAGCAGCGACCATAGTAGCTTGCCGGTACAACAACGAAGACAGCTACAGAAACCAAGGAGACGCTAGCATCTCCCGGATCTCAGCAGCTGTCCAGTTGCTCCTCTTGACGTCCGCAGATGAAGTAATGGACTGGCTGCTGTGATCAGCTGTGTCCTGGTTTTAAAACTCCCCGGCTGTGGGTCGCACAACAGTGCAGGTCATCCACACCTACGCCCATCTCATGCAATTGCCGGCACATCGATGTCTCGGATTTACACAGCAATGGAGGTGGAAACAAGTGTACCCTTGGAGGCGTCAAATTGGTGGACCAAAACAGGATAGGGATGCACCGATCCAACTTTTTCAGTCCTGATACCGATGCCTGGGCTTTGTGTATCTGTTGATACCAATACCGATCTGATACCGTTGTTGAATTAATAATAAACTGTATACCTTTCACCTTATACCTTCCTTTCATGTGGAAGAGACTAAAGTCAAACTTCATTAAACTTCATTTTAAGAAAATCTCTAGTATTAATAGATCAGGCTCAGTATAGCCTAATTATGGACTCTTAATTTTTTTTTAGCTTGAATTGATTCATTTAATAAAAGTGTACTAGATTAATTACTGTATGTGTCATTAGCAGTGACCAATGTTATGTAAAAAAGATACACAAAATGATTTTTTTTTCTCTCCTGCGAACAAGTTAAAGATAAAACGCCAGTTCTTAAGAAGTTAAAATTTGCATGAAATAGTTTGACATAAATAAGACAATAAAATGTATAAATAATTTCTTTTTTTTTTTCATGTGTCGGGTGTGTTTGTTTATATGAGAGAAGACAAACTACGACATACTCTTTACCATAATTCATAATCGTATCATTAAGTAAAGCTTGATCAGGGACTTTCTCTGTTTTAAAAATCGCAGGCAGCAAACCAATTGCCCAGAAAAAGATGCACAATGTCTTGCAACAATGTGTTATACTTCTTAGTTAAAGTCACCAGACCTTCCTAAGTAGAACAAAATAATCTAACAGTTACCAAACATTGTAAACATGTAAAAAATATATAAATAATAATGATAATAATAATAATAATGATGATGACAATAATAATAAAACGTTTAATTTATATAGGGCCTTTCAGGGTACCCAAGGTCACTTAACAAAGTGGAACAAACAAGAAAGAATAAAGAATGAATGGAGTGCCTGTCAGTCCACACGGAGGGAACAGCAGCAACGCAGAGAATAGCACCGTCGTCTAAACAAACTTGCGTCTGGAGGCCCTGTGCACACAGCAGGGGCGACACAGGAGACCAAGAGATCCAATCCCAGCGATGGAGCCTGGGGTGAAGTGACAGCAGAAGTCCAGGAGCACCTGCGCTGAACACCTGAAGACACCGCCAGCGAGCAGCGACCATCCAACATGGTCGTGACCCGGGGGAGACCACAGCAGCAGAGGAGGAGAGCCCGGCGGTGAATAACCCCAAGGTTGTGGTGGAGGGACGACCAACAGAGCAATAATGGACAGCCCACAGAGTATTGAGTATGTAGGTTTGAAAGTTAGCATTGCTAGGCTAAGAGCTGATGAGCGGAGAAATGTGAGTCCGTGGAGCCAATTGTTCAGGTGTACAGCCTTCAAAGTTAATAATATTAAGTGCAAAGTCCTGAAAACAGGAATTCAAAATAAAACATAGAAGATGAACCTGAGAATAAACTAATAAAAAGTTGGTCAAACAACAACTTGTGCTCTTCTAGCATGCGATGCACGTGCTGCTGATGAATGACGAAGGATGTGCAGTGACGGTGGGAAAAAAAACTGAATCGGCCCATAGATCTGTTAATTTTTCTGATTGCTGATCCAGCTATTTTTATAATATCGGGGCCGATATCCGATCTCAATATAGGATCGGTGCACCCCTAAAACAGACCCCCAATTTACCACCTTCTGTCTAAATCCTTGGACCTAGCTACAAAAAGGACGGCCAATTGGCAGCTTACTGCCCAGTATAAAAATGGCTACTGACCAGGGAACTGACCACCTGAAGAAGTTGCAGTTGGATGATGATGAACGAGTCAGTTAGTTGTTCCTTCTTTTGCCTGCTTTGTTCACTCATTGTTGTTTTACACTTATTTTCTATGCTATGGGAGAGATAAGAATAGGCAGCTTGAATATAAATGGAGCAAGGGCTGATGGGAAAAGGGCGTCTCTTTTCAAGCTGTGTTCTCTCAACAAGCTGGATGTTATTTTGGTACAGAGACACACAGTACTGCTGATAACCAGACTGACTGGAGGACAGAGTGGACTGCTGAAACCTTCTTCAGTCACAAACCAGTAACAGTTGTGGGGCTGGACTTGTTGTTTCCACAAACTTTCTTCCTCAGTCTGTAGAAAGTGAAGAAGTTATTAAAGGCCGTCTGTTAAAAGTGAGAGCAGTGTGTGAAGACGTAAAGATGGTGTTTATTAATATTGATGCTCTGGCTGTGGGAGTGGAGAGAGTGGTGTTTCTACATGTTTTAAATGAAGTGATTGATAAATGTAATAATGAGGAATATGTATTTATGGGTGGAGGTTGTAACAGTACTGAGGACAGCAGGTCAGACAGGAACCATGCAGAGCCTCACGCTGCCTCTCACACTCGTCTGCTTCACCTCATGGAGGCTCAGGAGTTGTGTGATGTGTGGAGATGCTTTCATGACAAACAGAGACAAAACATCTGGACACACCTGAACATAACTCACTGTCTGTGGCCAGGATGGATCATTTTATTGATTTAAACATCATTTTAATTTCTTTAAAAGTTGTGTTATCAGCCCTGTCACTGCTTGAACTCTGTTAGCGCCACTGCAGATTGTTGCGGAAGTTCAGATTTACGACTGCACACGGCAATTTGCAGGCAACATCGAGAAATGCTGTGAATTGTCAGAAATTGACGTGGGCCTTGCTTGGCAGTTGTCCCCCCATGACCCCCCTCCCCCTGATTCTAGGGGAAGCTTTAACATGTAAATGAAAATGCTGTGAGCTATACAAATGCAAATCAGGGTAGGAGGGGGAGTTTAACCCCAGGTGACATTTTTCTAAAAGGTATTAACTTCGTTTTAGGAGGCAAGTTCGGCTAAGCTTGCCAGCAGGAGCTAGGCCAGCAGCACGGTCATTGTTGAGAGGAGGTCTGCACTGACGGGAGGAGCTTTGCCGAGTCGCCACGGAGAGTGTCGCCGACGGAGGGCGCTTCGCTGCCACAGAGGGACACGGAGGTTTATCGCTCAGGTGGTTCTGTGTGTCTAATGCTGTGACTCTGGGACATGTAGTTCAGCTCATATGTGCAAACATGGACAATGCTTCTCCTCTTCCTGCTGCTTACAGGTGAAATCAACTGGAGCTGTCTCTGTGTTGTCAGCAGGAGAGAAGCTCTCACATTCAGTGTGTGACTTTGTTACAGCAGTATTGTGACGGCTTTATTAAACCTAATGAGAACCATGTTTCCCCTTCAGTGAGCATTTCCCCAGACTTCAGGGACTGTACAGGACTGTTGTATGTATAATGTAATGTATAAAATGTTTGTCAGAGTTTAGCAGAGGGACAAACTGAATGGTAGAAGTGACACTCTGTGGAGAGCTCACTGAGTCCTGAGTGATGGTGTTGGAGCTGAATGGAGAGCGCTGTATAAACCACCACTGACCTGCTGTGGAGGGTTTTAAGGCCCCCACACACCGCCCAGACGTCCAGCTGCCTTAGCCGACCACTCTCCGACCACTCTGTTGCCTCTCGTCTGACCCGTTCGGCAAAAAAGCTGCATTGAACACACTGCTTCGACGTGCTGCTGACTTCATTGTAGCGTGTACGTTCTGTGCCTGCGCAAGATGCAATAAGCCTCCTTAACAGCGGGTGGCGCTAGTCTCGTGGCAGTAATCCAAAACATGAAAACAGGAAATGATGGAACGAAGTGAGGAACGGAGTGCATAGAAAAACAAAACGCATACAGTATTGATTCAGTATTCGTCCGAGCCGAGAAGACATTTGTGGACTAAATACTTGGCATACGTGAAAGATGACTATGGTTAGGCTGACACTCGCGTTGTGTGCTCTTGGGCTCGTTATGATACAAAGCCGTCACCATTGTCACTTCCGCCCCTCCCACACACCGCGCTGATTCGCTAGCACACCGCCAATCAGAGAATCCAATGGCTCAGACGTCTGACAGCCCACCTCCTCAGACTTCACATGCGGAATCGGAACCAACAACGTCCGCGCGGCTCCAAAAGCTTCCGACACAGCTGAACACATATGTTCCCGACCTCGTCCGAGTCTCCCCAAATGCTTCAGACATCCAACGGTTGGGCCGGTGCGTTCCTGCCTTTACATGGTATCGTTGCTGTGAATGTGTTTGTCTCTATCATTTGTGTTGAGTGTTGTCGTGTTGTCGACTGCTGTATCAGAATAGAGACAGCTGTAGATAATGATGCTATTTTCATGTTTGTAAAAATGTTGAAAGCCTGTTTAAAAATAGATTTTGATTATTATAGACTGATGAAAGATGTTGAAAAGTTTTCTATACACGTGTTCTGTTGTGTTGTTGATGACGAGCTGTTCTTTGGCCGTGACGGAGATGATTTAGATTCTGTGAATCTTTATTTATTGGCCATGTTGTTTTTCAATTGTGGTTTTATAATATCTTGCATTTTTTAATAAAGTATTGTTGAAATTCAAAATCCTCTCTACCTGTCCGTCTCTCTGTTGTGGTTTGCTGTCCTTTCAGTCTACCAGGTGGAGGTGGATTCAGGGGTGGAGTCTGTCCAGCTACCCTGCAAAACCACAGTTCACCTGCCTGAAGACGGTAAAGTGGAGTGGAGGAACAGTTACAACAGTAAGGTCCATGTGTATCAGAACGGTTCTGACCAGCCTGAAGAACAGCACAGTCATTACAGAGGTCGAACAGAGATGAAGAGGAACCTGCTGAAAACTGGAGACCTCGGGCTGACCCTGAAATACCCCACAGACTGGAACAGAGGCATCTACACCTGCACCGTCTACAACAGGGAGGAACACATCCTGATGAAGAAACAAGTGAAGCTGCAGGTTAAAGGTCAGTACTGTAGATACAGGTCAGAGGTCAGACTGACATCAATCAGCTGATTGACTTCCAATCAGAGTTGACAATATTGATCTGAATGTGATGTTTTGATTTGATCCAGAAGAAAGTTGAAGGAACGAGCTGAAAGAAACAACAAATATTTTCATCACTTAGAACAAAGAAATGCAGCTTTAAAAGTTTGCATCAGTTATTGATTGATGATCAGTTCTCAGCTGATTCAACAAATCTTCACTTCCTGTTGAAGAAGTTGATCAAAGAAAATGTTAAATTTGACGTCCAGAAATGTGAAAGTGACAAAGAGAAGCAACAAACAGCAGTTGAACACTGAGATGAGACATTACTGTGAAGACCACAGGGACAAAACATCACAACACCATCAGGACTCTGATCATGTCCAACACCTTGAAAACCTGGTTTTACTTCCTGTGTTTCTGTCCCCTGTTACCTGCTGCTCTCATCTGGTTCTGTCCTTCAGCTTTCTCTACTACTTTGTAATCAGTCAATAAAGTTATTCAAAACTGCTGCTGCTGTCTGTACAGCTGATGTTGTGCTTTGTTTCCTCACAGCCTGTCAGGTGGAGGTGGAGGAGGGGGAGGAGTCTGTCCAGCTGTCCTTCAGAACTACACCTGACCTGCCTGAGGATTCTAAAGTGGAGTGGTACTGCTATAAAGGCTCAAACAGGACAGTCCACTTGTATGAGAACAGATCTGACCAGCCTGAAGAACAGGATCAGGATTACAAAGACCGAACAGAGATGAAGAAAGACCTGCTGAAGACTGGAGACCTCAGTCTGACCCTGAAATACCCCAAAGAGACAGACACAGGAGAATACTGCTGTAGAGTCTACAACGAGAACAGAAAGACCCAGAGAGAGAAAATAGTGGCACTCAAAGTCAAAGGTCAGTATGGAGATACACAACAGAGGTATGTGGGTCTGTCTGTGATTGGCTGCTTGTCTCTGATTGGTTGCTTGTCTCTGATTGGCTGCTTGTCTCTGGTTGGCTGCTTGTCTCTGGTTGGTTGCTTGTCTCTGGTTGGCTGCTTGTCTCTGGTTGGCTGCTTGTCTCTAGTTGGCTGCTTGTCTCTGGTTGGCTGCTTGTCTCTGGTTGGCTGCTTGTCTCTGTTTGGCTGCTTGTCTCTGATTGGCTGCTTGTCTCTGTCTAACTGTCCTCTGTCTCCTCTGCAGGGAACATCAGGAACAGAAGCAGCTCCACTGATCCGACTCCTCTGATGGCTGATCAATCTGTTTGATCGGTCAGTTGGTCAATCTTTGATTATTGATCTGATGTGACTTTGGATAAGAGACTAAATGGAGGTGAAGGAGCTGATGGACGATGGATGAAGACAGAGGGACGCTTTGTCAGCTATTTCACTCTGACTCTCACACACACTCTACACACTCACTATTGATATCTATTGATCATTGATGTCATAGTGATGTCACATTTGGGTTTGGACTGAAACATGTGGTCTGTATCCTTTGACTTCTGATAGTAAACACTGCATGAAAAGTGGGATTTTCATCAGTAAGCGGCACTGTAGATTGTTGCAGAAGTTCAGATTTACGACTGCACACACCAATTTGCAGGCAACACCGAAAACTGCTGTGAATTGAAGGAAATTGATGTGGGCCTTGCTTGGCAGTTGTCCCCCCATGACCCCCCTCGCCTTAATTCTTGGGGAGGCTTTAACATGTAAATGAAAATGCTGTGAGCTATACAAATGCAAATCAGGGTAGCAGGGGGAGTTTTACCTCAGGTGACATTCTTCTAAAAAGTATAAACTTCATTTTAAGAAAATCTCTAGTATTAATAGATCAGGCTCAGTATAGCCTAATTATGGACTCTTAATTTTTTTTTAGCTTGAATTGATTCATTTAATAAAAGTGTACTAGATTAATTACTGTATGTGTCATTAGCAGTGACCAATGTTATGTAAAAAAGATACACAAAATGATTTTTTTTTCTCTCCTGCGAACAAGTTAAAGATAAAACGCCAGTTCTTAAGAAGTTAAAATTTGCATGAAATAGTTTGACATAAATAAGACAATAAAATGTATAAATAATTTCTTTTTTTTTTTCATGTGTCGGGTGTGTTTGTTTATATGAGAGAAGACAAACTACGACATACTCTTTACCATAATTCATAATCGTATCATTAAGTAAAGCTTGATCAGGGACTTTCTCTGTTTTAAAAATCGCAGGCAGCAAACCAATTGCCCAGAAAAAGATGCACAATGTCTTGCAACAATGTGTTATACTTCTTAGTTAAAGAAAATGTAGAATTTCTCATCTTTCTTTGCAAAGTTCCACTAATCTCAGCTAGCATGAGGGCTTAATTTTTAGGGTATAGACCCTTTTTCTGTTTGTACACAATGATGACGTAGAACGTATGCGCGCGCACTTTGGCAACGGAAGTATGGCGGAGATAAACGGCTTGTCAAACTATGCTAATGGATTAACAACTAAAGATCGTGAATGTTACCTTACCAAGTTGACTTTGACAAATGGTGTCCGACTCCCAGATCCCTGCTCTATTAATGAGTGGGTTGACGACGTTAGCAAATGGCCGAATATAAAGTGGCCAGATATTTATACCTATTTAATAGAGAAACCGAGCGTGTACACCAGAGAGAAATTACGAGCCTATAAATCGCTGGATGCGTATGAATACGTTGTCTGTGGTCATGTACAGAACGTCAAATACCATGACATAGACTCGGAGTTTTGTGTTTTGAGGTCAGAAATTCTCCCTAGTCAAAGACAAGGACACAAGACAACGATGTATGAGGCTTGGGTCATCATCAACAAACGAGAAAACTACGTCCTCACAGCGAACTACACCTGTATGGCGGGGTAAGTAGCCTGTTATTTGGTGTTGTGGGCTTGTAGATAACAGTTCAGAGCTCTATGATATACGTAGTTGTTATGCAAAGATGAATTATGATTTTGTGTTAGTGTCCTTTCAGCTGGTTATAACTCTCCTTTCCATATTAAAAATCGTATGCCTTGCCCTGTAACTTTGTCATAACCAGGGTTTGAAACATGAACAGTGACAACAGGGTTCAAAATGTCAGCAGCCAATATCGTTCAGTTACATTCCAAACCTGATTAAGCTTAGGATACTTACTCACATGTCTAGTAATTTAGATGTTTACCTACTTCATAGCCAGAGCCGAGATTTGTCTGTGAACAAATGTTACTTTCAAGCCCGTGTCATAACATTATGGATCAGCCAGTATGTTTATTATGTTTTTGTGAAATTTCAGGCTTGGGTCATGCTGCAGCCATGCAGCTGCAATATTATTCAAAGTTGAGCTCTATGTTAGGATGGGAAGGACAGAGAAAGCAGCAGTTACGTCTGAAGAGTGCATGTGGAAAGACATCAGCAGGAAAGAAGTCAGACCAGCTCCACTGAGGGAGATCAGCTTCCACAAACCAAAGAGGCTAGGCAGGCAACTTCCAGCAGCTTCAACATCTGCTAGGAAGAATAGTATCAGACCCAGAGGCATGTAACAGTTGACAGAGCCTAGATAAGTTTCCTTTTGCCATAGTGCATTGAATTCATTCTCAGGATTTCTCCTCGGTGTTTTGACATCAGAATGTAGCCTGAGAAAGGTGTTACTTAGTGATGCAGAGATGAAAAGGCCAACAGACCAACGTGGCATCATGACCTTTTGTAAACATACACGCCCAGTTTGAATAGTTTCAGTATCATTTGAATAGTTTCAGTATCATATTCAAAATATGTCTGTCCTTTTGACTTCAGATAACTGATTCTAGAAATTAGATTGTTTTTTACCTTCAGCTTAACTGGTCTGGTTTTAGAATAATTCAGTCATAATTCCTCAAATGTGAACATTATGCAGCACACTAATGTGTCTTTTTGTTGCTCTGTTATCAGTGTTGACAGATGAAGACATCCAGGAACTGTGGGATGTGTACCCAGGTGCTGCAGTGCTGACTAGCCTGGACAATAGTGACACGGACACTGCATCATCTGACACTGATTCAGAGGAGCATCCAGACTTACCTGAGCCCTTGACTGCTTTATTTGATACAACGCTCAGGGATCTCTCACCACAGGAAATGGAGGTGAAATGTGAGGATACATTTCACAAACTAAAAACTACACTACATCCTCATCAATGTGAGAAACTGGAATTTGTGACACGGCAACAGTCAAGGTCAAATGAGTGGCACACTTATAGGGCTAGTCGGATCACAAGCACCAAATTTCACCATGCAACCACAACTGACAAGATCAGCAAAACATACCTAAATGACATAATGCAGTACAACAAAACAGAGTTAAATGTCCCATCTGTGCTCTGGGGTAAAAAAATGGAGGAAACAGCAAGACAAGCCTACACTGCATTTATGTCCCAAAGCCATCCAGAGTTCAGCATCAGCTCATGTGGCTTAGTAGTGCAACCCTCTGAGCCACACCTTGGATCATCGCCAGATGGGATAGCAAGATGTATCTGCTGTGGCAAAGGGGTGGTAGAGATAAAGTGTCCCTACAAATACAGGAATAGCCTTCAAGGATGTACAGAAGATGAGCAGTTTTGTCTGGACAAGTCATTCTCGTTGAAACATTCACACACATACTACTATCAAACTCAGCTTCACATGTTTGTGTGTGGTGTTAGCTACTGTGACTTTGTGTTGTGGACGAAGGAGAAGTTCATTGTGCAACGTATCCTAAGAAATGAAGAGTTTCTGCAGGAGGCTTTGCCAAAAGCACATAAGTTCTTTATCTCAAGTGTGTTGCCTGAGTTACTCACAAGAAGACATGACCCTGTCTTGGTGTCACAGAGAACCTGCGAATACTGTGAAAAACCAGATTTTGGCAGGATGATAATCTGTGTCAAATGCAACAACCACATTCACTACAGTTGTGCACAAATAAAAAGGAAGCCAGCAACATGGTCATGTAAGAAATGTCTGAGAGTTGAGGCTTGAATGCCTTCATGTAGGCGTGAGCAATATAATGTATTGCAATGTGATAGGAGATCAGATATGTTCTTAGATGTTCGTTATGAATTGTCTTTCCCTGTTTTTTTAAAGTTGCATTATAGTTAAATGATGCTCTGAACCTACCAGACTGTTCTTTTTTATTATTCGCATTTACCCACTTTGTCATTATATCAACAGTACTGCTTATTATAGATCAAACATCTTATTTTGTAAATATTTTGTGAAAACCAAGTCATCAATATAGAGGTATTGAAACAATTAATTAATCAGCAGCCTTTTCTGTACATGTTATATTGTTGTTGACTGCTGTGTCTAGTTGCACTTGAGTGCAACAAGATATTTAAAGTTTTATTCTATAATGCTATTTATCCAGAGATAACTTGCGACCTAACATTATTATTATTTACCGTTTACAACATACAGAACCAGTTTGATTCAAATATATTGTACATACTGATACTTTCCATGTTGTTAATGTTTAGTGGCACTTTAATGGCACATGAATGGAATGAAACTGTTACATTACAAATAAAAATGATACTGCACTCTGAATTGTTGAGATAATTTGGGGGGAAAAGGACCATTAGACACACCAGTGGCAGCCAATGTGGGGAGGTTTATTAAAATGCATTTCATTTTAAATACAGTAGGCCTAAATACATGTTTTACATTTTTGTAAAATCACAAAATGCACAGTTATGCAAAATTTCAATTACAAAGTCACAAAGTTAAGAAACACACATTCCCACATCATTACATTTTTAAAAATAACCCCCCCATCAAATACACACACACACACAAAAATGTCAACAAGTTTTCTGTGACAGCATCCAACATTTTGTGGCATGAGAACGTTTTAAAATCCGCACATGTAATCAGTTCTGTTGGAAGTCATACTTGGTTATGTGTTACTCATTTGAGAACAACACTCTTACAGAGGTTTGTCAGGGCACCACATACAATGACAACATCATCTAGGATGTTAACCTGCGACACTGGAATAACGGTTTGCAAAATCTTAAAGTTTTTCCACCGACCAATAACTCGTTCTACATGGATCCTCACACGAGAAAGTTGTCTCGATGTGTCCACTTCCTGTGCAGAAAGCTGCTTCTTTCCTTTTGTAAAATGAGGGATACGAAGGGTTGCGCCATAGGCCGCAAGCTCATCTCTGATGAGAAATCCTCTGTCTGCTAGAACCTCGTCCCTAGGCTCCAAAAGTTTGAGGAAACCTGACTCCTTAGTGATCTGCTTGTCTGAAACCCGTCCACCCCACCCAGGAGACAGAAATGAAATTGCACCAGCTGGAGTGATTCCGATCAAGTATTTAATTGTGTTGTTGTGTTTGTAGTTTGACCATGTCTGGGCCCTGGAAGTCAGATTACTGGGTCTAGCTATGAAAATTTCTGTGCAATCTATTATGCACCGGCATCTTTTAAAGTTGCGCTTGAATATTTTTGGCATATTTTTAAGTACTGCACCCTTACTCGGCCATTTAATGAGTGGCTTGAGGACCAAGGCCATAGCAGGGACCCAGCTCCGCAAAATATTTGATATGGTGGTTTTTGATACCTGAAATCTATAAGCCAAATCACTATTACATAGGCCCAACCTTAATTTCATCAATATAATCAATAGGTGGTCCTCTACTGTAAGTTTGTTGTGAATTCTTTCTACGCTACCCATTAATTTTGTAATCAGCCACTCAAAGACCACAGAGGTCAGTCCTGTGAGAAAAATCAATTGTCCAATGTTGCACTTAACAGTGGTGTAGGAGAATGTAGATTTTTGCAGCTCCTCTTTTAGCTTTACATTTTCTTCTCTTAGTGTGTCAAACTCCTGTCGCAGGTTGACATAGTCCTCCTGAAGTTGGCTATATCTCAGGTTCAGATCATCGTACGCTCTCTTTGGAACTGGGATATCCTCTTCAGCTTCAATATAGAAAAGTTAAAAATTAGCATGTGCTGCAACCAATGCAAACAAGTTCACATCCAAGGGTTCTCACACATTTTTACCAAGGAATTTTCAAAACTTTTCCATGACAGAAGATAAGATACATTATTGATCCCAGGGAGAGATTTTTCCTCTGAATTTGGCCCATCCAGGGGCCTGACAATCAATCACTTAATTGTAAGATGATATATTCATTAATATATTCATACCAGGACAATGATCCATGCTGCATTCTTGTTCTGGACTTTCAGAAGGAACAGGTTGATTTGCTGCAGTGTCAGGTCTGTCATCTCTCCTCCTTTTCCTATGGTACCTTCAGAAACAGCAGAAATTTACAGTTAGACTAATCCATACCTAGAAACACCAGCTGTCGGCACCAAAGCTTATTCATGAGAGGAAAACAAAACAAAAAACGACTGAGAGGAGGGCAAGTCTTATCTTACCTGTCCATCTTTGAATCCGGGTTCTGGCTTTGTTTTGTGTACATGAACACAGATGGCACAAAATCAGGACTACTAGAGTCCAATGACGCTTCGCCTGCAAAAATAAAACAAAAACAGGTTTGTTTAGCCTAGCAAGCTACTAGGCAAATTTAACGCTAGCTTATCAAACTTTAGCTGCATTTGATTATTAGTCTACATCATACAGAAAATCACTAATGTAAACAAGACTTTTCCATATAACCAAAGAGTAAGCTTGATAGATAACCTTACCTGATATAAAGTGGGCACTGCAGACGCGAGCATTTTTGATTATGTCCTCATTCCATTCCACACGTTTAATCGCCTGCAGCCACAGACGCCGCCGGTTGCTCTGAAATGGTCGTGATCCTGTCGGAATCCTATAAAACTTCAGTCCGCCGGTGGAATAGCGATTCGTACAACCGTATACGCAACAACCAGACATGTTGATACGAGCAAACTTTGTAAATGCTTGTTAACCAGTTGCCGCCTCTTCTTTGGCAGTCAGAGCTGCCGGAAAACAACACCACTTCCGTTGCCGAAATGCGCGTGCACATATTTTATGACGTTGGCTGAAAAAGGGTCTATAGACGGGGGAACAGACGGATGTTGTTAAAAGAGAATCCATTTTTCAAAATAAAACAACTTTCCAAGTATGACCGTCAATATAACGGAAATGAAATAACGTATTTATTCTTTCTCTGCAGCCCGGTACCAAACGACCCACGGGCCGGTACTGGTCCACGGCCCGGTGATTGGGGACCACTGTACGACGAGACAGTATGCAGGAGCTTCAGGTACAAACAACCAGATCTTGAATCGCAGGGGGAAGCTGTGAAGAGTTCAGCTCGCTGCAGTTGGGAATTAGAGGCAATTTCGAAGTACAGGGCAACGCATCACAGACGTCTGCAAAATGGACCAAATTCAGACAGAATGCCGCCAGTTACCTACAGCTCTGAGGCGAAAAACAGACACTTCATGGTGCTGCAGGATTTTGGGCTTCTCATGAGCTTCCCGTGTGTTGTGTGGGCAGATCTCCTACGCTTTGTACATAGTTGTGTGTTTGCGTTTGTGATAATAAAGCTCTTTCTTTAAATGAACAGCACGTTCCTGGCAAATTGTCACTTCCTCAATAAATTCATTCATGTTGCGAAAAACTCTGAAACATAATGAGTTGCTGTATGTTTGCGGTGGTGGTCAGGGCCATTGGCGTCACGCTCCCGTCAGTCTGCTCCAGGGCAGCTGTGGCTACTATCGTAGTTCACCACCACCAGTATGACTGTGTGTGAATGAATGGAACCTGGACCCCTGTGAGGTGCTTTGAGTACTCAGAAAAGCGCCATACAAATCCAATCCATTATTATTATAGATCTGCCAACCAATCACGAGTGATTATTCTTGTTTAAAACTAGTGGTTTCATCCAATGAGGAAATTCAAGCCAGGCCACACATTCTCTGGCCAGGTGTGGTTTCGCTGCTATTCATATAGTAATTGGAGTCATTAGCACCTCCGTGAGCTCCACATACGTCATGGTTTGTTTCCATCAATATGTGGCACAGACAAAGGTGACGTTCACAGGCTGTAGATTGTCGTTAACTGCCGAAGATTAGGGAGATTTCCGGGCGCTGACAGGGACGAAAATCCCACTTTTCATGCAGTGAATGTGTAAATACAACCTCAGATGTACAGACAGCAGGTCTTTGCAGTAACAATATGTATCATTACCTTAACAGAGTGTCTACAGATAGAAAGAAGTCACATTTAAGACTTTTTAACACCTTGTTAATGCCACTTCATATGAAATTTAAGAAAACACACACAAAAAGTGAAATATATATACATATATTGCACATACTTTTTATTGCTGCAAGATTTTAAAATTAAAAGATGATTTAATCAATGTATATATGGACATTCTTTCATATGTTAAGTTCAGTCCTGGTGTCAGTGGACGGTCATGAGGAGCAAAGTGATGACCGGCTGTGAACTGATGTCCTCCATGTGTTTCTGAAGTAAAGCTCAGTAAAGAGGACTTTGTGCTTGTTGTAGTTGTGACAGGAAGATGAAGATGTTTGTGGTGTTTGTGATCCTCGTGCACGGTAAGATAACCTTCCTCCCTCTGATCTGATCGTCACCTCGGTCCAACATCATGTCTTTAATGTGGATCTGTGTCATCTTCACTTCATCAGTGTGTTTCAGCTGCAGGACCACGTTTTCTTCACAGAAACACATGAAGAACAGATTAAAGGCAGCAGATGTTCACTGTGTCTTTAAACCCTGATGAATGTAGAAGACTGTACAGTCACACTGTCCTCTCTTCTGTTCTTCATGGTTTGGATCCCTGCAGCTCGCTCACATTCTGATGGCTTCTGTTCACAAACGTAATAATGATGCTTTGCTGACAGCAGCGTCACATGTGGATGTAAATGTTGGCCTTCATTCACACAGAGTCTGAGTTGAGCTTTAGCAGCACAGTTTACAGGCTGCACACACTGCAGAGTACCACATTCACTTATGACATGAAATAAGGCTGCTGTCATTGACCCTCTCTGTCTGTGTGACCTCACAGTTTCCCAGCATGCCTCAGCTGTGCAGCTGTATGAGGGGGACCCGTTTGTCCTGCTGCCCTGTGAGTCTCAGACTTTTGAACTGGACGAGCCCTCAGTGGTGTGGAGCCGCTACGATCTAAAAGGTCAGCGACTATCGCTAAAATCTTGTGTAGATACAGGTCAGAGGTCAGAGGTCATGTTCTTTGTGTTTCTGGCTCCCACAGAACGATTCCCATCCTGGGCCACAGCTCTCCTGGTTCTCCTGGTTGTCCTGGCTGTTGTACTTCTTTTTTCTGGAGCTCTTTATCTACATTTTAGGCAGTATTTCATGTCAGGTATGTCACTACTGCTACACTACCCATCATGCACCTGGGCAGCATCTTTACTCTGGTAGCTCCCTGACTGTCAACAGTGAGGTCTGGGGTTATAAAAGAAGGATGAGATGGTGAGGTCTGTGATAATAAGAGAAGGATAAGCCTGAGACCGTGAGGTCTGGAATCATAAAAGAAGGACGAGACTGTGAGGTCTGGGATTATATAATAAGGATAAGACAGTGAGGTCTGGGATTATAAATGAAGGATGAGACGGTGAAGTCTGGGATTATAAAAGAAGGATGAGACCCTGAGGTCTGGAATCATAAAAAAAGGATGAGACCGTGAGGTCTGGGATTATGAAATAAGGATGAGACAGTGAGGTCTGGGAGTATAAAAGAAGGATGAGACCGTGAGGTCTGGGATTATGAATGAAGGAAGAGACGGTGAGGTCTGGGATTATGAATGAAGGATGAGACGGTGAGGTCTGGGATTATGAATGAAGGATGAGACGGTGAGGTCTGGGATTATGAATGAAGGATGAAACGGTGAGGTCTGGGATTATGAATGAAGGATGAAACGGTGAGGTCTGGGATTATAAATGAAGGATGAGACGGTGAGGTCTGGGATTATAAATGAAGGATGAGACGGTGAGGTCTGGGATTATGAATGAAGGATGAGACGGTGAGGTCTGGGATTATGAATGAAGGATGAGACGGTGAGGTCTGGGATTATAAATGAAGGATGAGACGGTGAGGTCTGGGATTATAAATGAAGGATGAGACGGTGAGGTCTGGGATTATGAATGAAGGATGAGACGGTGAGGTCTGGGATTATAATAGAAGGATGCGATTGTGAGGTCTGGGGTTATAAAAGAAGGATGAGACAGTGAGGTCCTTTTATCATCTTAGTAATGATGGGAATTCTGGCTCTTCTTAGAGAGCTGGTTCTTTCGGCTTCCAATTGGCTCCTCAGATTTTTCTTGTTCAACTTAATTTATTACTAAAAATAACGTAAAATTATGTGTAATTTGAATTACTAATCTACAAAACATACATTATATCAAATGTGTGTTATATACAGACAGATGCTACAAACAAGACATTTTAAAGTACATATCATTTTGCACAAACTGCCTCATAGAGCTCTGGGTTGTAGGTGGAGGTTGTTGTGGTGATGTAATGTAGATGCTGCAGCAGAAACAGTTGCAGTATACAAACTGGCACCTTCATTAGTAGCAGGCTTACTTGCTTGTCTTTTTTCTTCCTACAGCACTGATGGATGTACATCTCTCGCTCTCTCCCTCCCTCCTGTCTCTCTCTCTCTTTCTCTGTCTCACTCCATTCTGTCTGTCTCATTCTGTCGCTCTAAGAGCTGTTTCACTGGCGACCGACACATTACTTAGTCACAGTTCCTGCTGCTGTCTGTTCAGCTGATGTTGTGGTTTGCTGTCCTCTCAGTCTACCAGGTGGAGGTGGATTCAGGGGTGGAGTCTGTCCAGCTGCCCTGCAAAACCACAGTTCACCTGCCTGAAGACGCTAAAGTGGAGTGGAGGGACAGAGACGACAGGAAGGTCCATGTGTATCAGAACGCTTCTGACCAGCCTGAAGAACAGGACAGTGTTTACAGAGGTCGAACAGAGATGAAGAGAAACCTGATGAAAACCAGAGACCTCAGTCTGACCCTGAAATACCTAACAAACACAGACTGGGACTGTAACACCTACACCTGCACCGTTTACAACAGGGGGGAACACATCCTGATGGAGAAACAAGTGGAGCTGAAGGTCAAAGTCAGTAATGTAGATACAGGTCAGTACTGTAGATACAATCTCTCTCTGTCTCTGTCTCTCTCTTTCTCTTTCTCTTTCTCTCTCTCTCTCTCTCTCTCTCTCTCTGAGAGTGAGCCTGCACACGGTATGGACGCTGCGGTTTTTCCTAACTTTTTCCTAACCTTTTCTTGTCTTTTGTTCTTTTGGTTTAAACTTTACTTTCCTCTTTATTGTGCATGTACAGGTAAGGTTTGCATTTGTTTTTTAGTGGTTAAAGTTTGAAAAGGAGCCGAAAGTCGGCGCCCAGGTGGGCCCCATCTCTGTCCCTCCAACACGACGTGAGGCTGGTCCCTGGGCCTGGTGTGCTGATGGAGGTGGTGCTGTTGGCTGTGGGAGAAGTGGTTGGGCATGATCAGCTGGTTTATGCCTCCCACATAAACAAGGCTGTGGTGGGGTATGTGAAACAGGAGCAGTGTGTTTGTAAGTTGGTGGAGAGTCGGGTGGTGATTCAGGATGTGTTTGTTCAGGTGTCTTCCCTGGCGGTGCTGTCCACCAGAGTTACTGTGTCCGGTGTCCCACCGTTCATCCCAAACGAACTGCTGGAGAAAGAGTTGTGGAGGTTTGGGAAGTTTGCCAGTGGGTTTAAGACTGTCGGTTTGGGATGTATAGATCTGAACTGAAACATGTGATGTCTCTGAGAAGACAGGTGTTTATGTTCCTGGACTCACAGATCCTGGACGTGTCCTTCAGGGTAAAGTATGTGGAAGGGTTTCACATGGTGTATGCCAGTTCTGGAGAGATGAAGTGCTTGGAGTGTGGAGATGTTTGCCACAAACGTGTGTTATGTTCGCACAGGCAGCCCAATGCCAATGCCGCAGCTCCGGCTGCAGGGAGCATCGGCGCCGGGAGCACTGATGCACCACTGGCCGCTGTGTTGGCTCCTGTGTCAGCCCGGGGAGTCGGTGATAAGACGCCCATAGCAGCCTCCAATGACGGAGGACCGGGCAGTCAGCTGCCCACTGTGGGAAACCAGGGCGGGTCTGCTTGTGCTGCAGAGGGGGGGGTGGGGGCGGGGGGGCGGGGGGGCGCTCTACCAGTGAGCAGAGCAGGAAGGACACAGAGGAAAAGGTGTTATTCAGTAGTCAGGTGAAGGTGAGGAGGAGGAGGAGGAGGAGGAGGAAGAATCAGACACTGGTCGGCTCCCTGGGACTGATCCAGACCTGAATAATGACCTTAACTCTCCGGAGGAGATCAATGGCTTTCTAGATAAGACTTTTGGTAAGTAAGTTATAGTAAAAGATTATTTTCAGGACACAAGAAAATGTGTGCGTTCAGCTATAATTTTACAATACATAATGGTTCAGTCCACCCCTGCAGCTACAGGTGCATCTCCAAACAGCTTAAAGGGATAGCTCAAAATTTTTGAAAATTGGCCCATTTCCATGATCCCTGTAGTCATAGCAGTAGGTTCATCACCTTTAATTGTCGGTCCAAGCTGCTTTTAGATGGGCGGAGCCGAGTACCGAGTGGCACAGCTGCGCTACGGAGGCTAATGGAATTTATTGGTTTCCCTCATCAAACTCAGAAAATACACAACCAAAAAACTCCAAAACGCTGTGGTGGACAAGTTGTGACCTGCACATTCACCACGCTATGAGATAATAACAGAACGTTACGAGACGGAGATGTTTCAGAGGTAAAGTCAGACTTTATACTCCAGACACGGCTGCTCGGCGGAGTGATTTCAAAAGCACATGTTTACTGCAGATACTTCCGTCAACAAAACTTGTAAAGAAGCGAAGTGTGATCATGGTGAGTGAAAAACGCAGTAGTCACTTACCAAGTCTGCTTTCTCTGTAATGTTGACTGATGGTATGGCAGTATTGCTCAAGTACACTCCAGGCATTCCTCTGCATGGCTTCCCGTAGTCCTCTGGTAAAAAGTGGTCGGAGCACACAAACATTTTCCCGACCACTTCTACAGGCGTGTTGGGATTGATGTCCAGCACTGACAGCCATTGTTTCATCCTGTCCTCATCTGTGGTTGGTATGTGGTGAAACTTCACGCTGCTCCATTTTTTCGGCTTGTTACCGCAACATTTTACAATACAAGTGTAAACCATGATTGGATGATGCACAACACTCTCAACAATTTTCAAAAGTTTCTTATACGTCCCGCAGGGGCGGTTCTAGGGGGACCCCCCTGTGGCCCCCCTAACAGAGAGTCTGCATCAATAATACAATGACAGATTTCTTGCATGACTTTGTTCTGATGGGAAAGGCAGAAATAAAGTGTCTCAGCAGTTTACTACCCAATCAAAATTGCTGACACTGTTTTGTCTTAGTGAGGGATTTATCTTTTTTTCCGGGTTGTATGTGCCCCTAACAAAAAAGCCGGCCCCAACCTGGCCCCCCTATTAAAACTGGTCTAGAACCACCACTGCAAAGTGTTGTTTTATCCCCAACATAATGCTGTTTTCACACACATAAATGTCTTCTCATCTATATCATGTTCTGTTAAATAATTATGCCTATTTAAACTAACACAGACTTCTACTCAGCCAACAGAAAGAACCTCACCTCTAACAGAGGCAGAGGAGCTGAAAATGATAAAGATGGGGATTAGCCGTTTCAGGGCGAAGCACACTTTTCTGACCGTTCTGCATACAGTTGTCTTGCTCAAGTGCTCTTGAAGTGTATGGGCTGTCGTCCTCCAAAGGTGTATAGTATGCTGATAAAAGAATTCTGCGGAGGCAAGGCTGGTGGAATGATAGAGCAAATTTTATTGTAACAGATCTTTTAGCCAGCGTCCGAACCAGAGTGTGGCCACTCTCTGGTATTCTCAAATTTCGGCAAAGTGTTGTCCCAAATGTTTTGCCCTCTGCTCTAACTGAAATCCTCTCGAACCCTCAGTCTTAGGAGATCAACCAAAATCCATCCCGTTCTTTGGTGCATGGATCTTTTTAGGGTCTGTTCGCTCACACCCGCCTATTTCCTCTAATTGTTCACTTCTGGGGGACTGAGGGTCCCTCTATCCTGTTTGGAGAAGAATGGGACTGCATAACATCTCTACTGGAATATGTCTCAAGGAAATGGGTTACGTAAATATGTTGGTGTTATTTAAAGTTGACCTGCTAGTCTCTCTTTACTTAGATGGAATTGTATATGTTGAATCAAACCCTGAACCTCTAAGTTGATCAGGCTTCAGTGTGGAGCCTCTTCCTGTAGCTGTTCTCTGACGCACACTACAGGCTAATAAATTATTATCCAGGACATGAGACCTTTACGTTGTTACCTTCCCACATATACTTAAGGGAAGCGTCTGGTCCTGTCCCATCCTGTCCTGTCCATAAGAGCTTAGGATGTATAAACAACACACTACAGACACTACACTCTGCATCTCCGACATATAAAAAACTCCCATTTGCAAAAAAATGCAGCAACACACAATATCTGCTGGGAGGTGAGAGCATGACTTCGGTTGGTAATGTTGGAAATGTAAGGACGGATCAGGTTGTGTATGTAAATGATGGACGGTGACGTGAAACGGTACCGCTCAAAAAAATAATTGGAAATGGAATGGAAATGCAAGAACATCTATGGTCTGATAATCATCTCCCGACGAATATTTAATTCTCTGTGTAGTAATGCTGCACCTTCATCCACGGGATCATTATCAAAATGACATGCCATAGTCGTGAAAAAAGTCGCCACCTAATATAATTTCTAATGTGGGCCTACTGACTGATTTTTGCAATGATTTTCTCAAAAAACAGACGGCAGAACTATACTACGCCAAAACTCGCCTGCTGACTGAATGAATGAGGAAATCAAATACCGTGTGTGGCTGAAAGAGGGCGGAGACAGAGAGAAACTCGAGGTTTGTTGAGAAAAACCTGGTCCCGACCAGGTTAGGTTCATAGAGTATGTTACCATGGTAACTGACCGAGAGTTTAAGTTACCTCTCTCTGTGAAACAGGCTAGAGTTACCCCTCTTTCTCTGGTTTGAGTTACCTCCCTTTGTGAAACGGAAAACTCAGTTTCCCTCATTTCAGGGTTAACAGACTCAGAGTTTTCATTAAACCTGCTTTGTGAAACGGACCCCCGGAGGAAACGTCGGAACAGCTGCTGAACGACAAGGAGAGCAGGGATAAGCAGACGGAGCTACTGTGGAACCGAGTAAAAGCCCTTGAAAACCAAAGCAGGCGAAATAATGTGAGGTTGGTTGGACTAAAGGAACATTTGGCACGAATGGGACTCTGCTCGATTGTGTCCAAATTCTTGTGGAGGGCCTCGGAGTCGGAGGCGACGGGGAGTTGGAGATAGAGAGGGTGCACAGGCAGCTGGCACCGATGCCAAACGCAGATCAGCCCCCGAGAACCGTGCTGGTCCGTTTTTTTGGGGCAGTCCACAAGGGATAAGGTGATCAATGCAGCAAAGGAAAAGCGAGGATTTGTCTAGGAGAATTGTCGCCTATCTGTGTTTCCGGACATCTCTAGAGAGTTAGCGCAGAAGAGGAAAGCGTTCACTCCGGTGAAACGTAAATTGCACAAGCTGGACATCAGATACACACTGGCTTTCCCCGCAACGCTTCACTTCAAATGGAGAGGAAAAGACGTGAGTTGCAACACTGTTGAAGCCGCGGAGAAAGTCATTTATAGGCAATAATCAGGAGGAACTGTGGACTGAGATGAAGGAGTGAGGGGAGTTGTTGTTTACACCCAATGTAGGACTATGCGTATTGTTTTGTACTGGATTGATCCATGTGCAGGCCAAGGAGAGGCTCCACTTGACACGGGACGGTTACCATGGGAGCAGGGTTCACCCCACGGACCATACGCGTGTTATCCTTTTTTTTTTTCTCTTTTGTCTTTGGGAGTGCTCAACACCCGGGACACTGGTTGCGTTGCAGCCGGAAACCTTTTGCTTTATCTTTATGTGTAAGTTCAGTTTGCATTGTTACATTGTGGTTTTGTTTTAAGTGTTCAAAAATAGGCAAGTACACGGTAACAGATGATTATAATGAACCAAATATGATAACATTCTCCACTACAAAGGGTCACAGCAGATATTTACAGCATTCCATCTTCCTCCTACTCTTTTATTTTTATTTTAGCCGTACTTTTTTTATTATTTTGAATTTTTTGCTCCAGCCCTGACAGTAACTGTGTTGTCATGGATACACTATTGCCACAGACTGGCGGAGTAATATTTTGAGTAATGAGTCAGGCGTACTGTCATGCTGATTTGAGCACGGTCTAAATGTCTTGTTGACCAATCAGACTGCTCAGTCGGAACTACTTGTTGTATAATTCCGGTTCAACCCCGGAGTTGGTACATTCCCTTTCCGGTTGATGTTATTTTTGTAAATTTCATCACTTGTAAATTTGTCTTGGTGTTTGTAAAAGTGTTTTGTACCATGTAAATTTGTTTTCTGAAATGTAAATTTGTTTCGGTAATGTAATTTTGTTTTATGATATGTAAAAATGTTTTCCAAAATGTAAATGTGTCTCAAGCTTCGTAAAAGTGCTTCACATTTTGTAATTTTGGTTTGCACCTCCTGGCCACCGTAGAAATCCCCTCAAGTCCAGAGCTCTGCTTACTAGGGGACAAATCCCAGTTACCCAATATATCCAAATGCAACATCTCTGTAATATTGGTTGGTAAAACAACAGCGTGTCGAGTCATTTTAAGACACTGGAAGGCAGCAGAGTTACCACACGTGAAAGAATGGGTCTATGCAATGACTGAAACTGCATCTTATGAATGTATGCTTGGTAGACTGAGTGATGACAAGACGGAAGGGGTGACCCCTTGGGATAAGTTTTGGGACTATATAAAGGTAAACAATGACCCCCACTAGGATTTTTGCTGTATACCACACGTTCTTGTGGGGTATGTGGAGATGTGCTTGTGATGTATGTATATGTTGGTGTGCATGTGTGAGGGCATTTGTTTATTTGTTGGTCTCACTTGTCAATTTTTTATTTTTTTTGCATTTGTTTTGGATGTGCTGGATCTGTTGAGTGGATGTTTTGTTATGTGGAGAGGAGGCTGAGTTTGCCATGTACTAATTAAAAGTTCAAAAAAACCTTAAATAAAAAAAAAAAGAAAATATATATTTTGATTGAAGCAAACTTTTTTTTGATTGAATAATAAAGATACAAATCTACCTTCATAAATGTGTGGGTTCAATAACAGGTTTCCCTCTCCACGGTCCTCTCAGCCGGAGATAAACCAGAGCCGCTTCTCCTCTTCCTCCACAAGCAGGAGGATTAAAAAGGAAATCAGGAATTCCTGAAGCTCAAACAGATCTGACAGTCAAACTTTACTCTTGTTGTCACTTTCACGGACCTGGGCTGCAGAAATAGTGACGTACAGGTAGGGGCGGGAACATCTGGTGACGCAACCAGGAAATGGTCCAAAGGGTAGACTGTCCCATTTAACAAAAGTTGACGCGCGCACCGAAGTACATTCATTCAGGTAGACCATAAAGGTATGCAGACCCCGAATTGGGACACAGCTTGTGTCTCGATACTTTCTCTCCTGAGAAAATGGCGACAGTTGACGTGATGTTCGTGTCCTCGGTGGAGCGCGCGGAGCTCCTCAGAGGGCTCGTGGTGGACAAACTGAGCACCGCCGCGCGGGAGATCCTCGCGGTGGTGGACAGAACCGTGGCTGGGTTCGAGGAGGAGGCGTCGGGTCTGCGGCAGGTGATCGATCGGCAGAAGAGGCAGCTGGAGCTGCTGCTGCAGCCGCAGGTCACTCTGTTCAGGATAGGTGCGACCAGACTCCATTCAAAAATCTGCTGATTTAACACCACGAACCTCTGAACCAGCTGTCTGCTGAATCAAGTTAAACCATGATGACTTATCTGAGATTTTTACAAGAAGTCATTAAAACGAGCTCCGTGTTAAACAACATAAAAGTGATGAACACATTCATGCATCAATACTTTACATCTTTGTTGGAGACAACCAATAGTCGTTGGGTAACTGACGCTGTGCACCAAACTCCATTCAAAAATCTGCTGATTTAACATCATGAACATCTGAACCAGCTGTCTGCTGAGTTTAAACTCTTTAAATTTGATGTTATCACTTTTAAACTTATCTGTGACGTGGACAGATACTCTGAGCCTCGGACAGAGGTGAAAAGTAACTAAGTACAGTAGTTGAGTACATTTTTGTAGTACTTGAGTTACTTTGAGCTAACTTTTGTTGTATGGCACAGTCATGTCAATAGAACAAAATATCATCAACACATAAAGTCATATTCATATCAACAGAATGCAGGTGTGATTATCTAGTTTTAATTGAACCTAGTGTCTTGTTTCTGGTTCTGATCCAGATGAGGAGATTCCTGTCTGTGAGCCAACAGCTAGAAGAAGAACTGAGGAGCACAAATCTGAGCCCAGTACTTCTACATTTTCTGCTTCATGTTATACAACATATAATGAAGAAGTAAATCATGATGATTTATTTATTCCAGATTACATTTGCTACCAATAACTTTTTTGGTAGTCATTGGGTAACTTGACGCTGTGCACCAGACTCCATTCATAAATCTGCTGATTTAATATCATGAACATGTAACCCAGCGGGCTGCACTTTGCTGAGTTCTGTAGTACTTTTTATTGCGTTGCTTTGCTGACAAGTAACTTTGGACGTTCCGACCAAAAGGACAAATTAAATCAACATAAAAATTCTTCATATTCATGTAATCAGTTTTATGATACATCTTTAGCTTCAGCAAAGTTCTGGCTAAGTTAAATCAGAATTCTGGTGTGATTATCTAGTTTTAGTGGGACTTCCTGTGTTGTTTCTGTTTCTTGGTTCTGATCCAGATAACGAGATTCCTGTCTGTGAGCCGACAGCTGGAGGAGGAACTGAAGAGCAGAAAATCAGAGCCCAGTACGTCTTTAAATCCACTTTTACATTTTCTGCTTCATGATGCTTCAAACTTGTTTAAAACTTTATCGAACATCTTCCAATAACAACACGATTACACAAAAACTGCTGACTGTGAACCATTCACACCTTCATCTCTGATCCAGAGGAACCTGTGTGTGAGGAAGAGGAGGCTGGAGGACAGGAAATCTTTTCATCACTTAGAACAAAGAAATGCAGCTTTAATAGTTTGTATCAGTTATTGATTGATGATCAGTTCTCAGCTGATTCAACAAATCTTCACTTCCTGTTGAAGAAGTTGATCAAAGAAAATGTTAAATTTGACATCCAGAAATGTGAAAGTGACAAAGAGAAGCAACAAACAGCTGTTGAACACTGAGATGAGACATTACTGTGAAGACCACAGGGACAAAACATCACAACACCATCAGGACTCTGATCATGTCCAACACCTTGAAAACCTGGTTTTACTTCCTGTGTTTCTGTCCCCTGTTACCTGCTGCTCTCATCTGGTTCTGTCCTTCAGCTTTCTCTACTACTTTGTAATCAGTCAATAAAGTTATTCAAAACTGCTGCTGCTGTCTGAACAGCTGATGTTGTGCTTTGTTTCCTCTCAGTCTGTCAGGTGGAGGTGGAGGAGGGGGAGGAGTCTGTCCAGCTGCCCTTCAGAACTACACCTGACCTGCCTGAGGACGCTACAGTGGTGTGGGGCTGCTCATACAGGAGAGTCCACCTATATGAGAACAGATCTGACCAGCCTGAGAAACAGCACCAGGATTACAAAGACCGAACAGAGATGAAGAAAGACCTGCTGAAGACTGGAGACCTCAGTCTGACCCTTAAATACCCCAAAGAGACAGACACAGGAACATACAGGTGTGGAGTCACCGACAAGGATGTCCTGAGAGAGAAAATAGTGGAGCTAAAAGTCAAAGGTCAGTATGAAGATACAGAACAGAGTCTGTGTGTCTGTCTGTCGTTGGCTGCTTGTCTCTGGTTGGCTGCTTGTCTCTGGTTGGCTGCTTGTCTCTGGTTGGTTGCTTGTCTCTGATTGGCTGCTTGTCTCTGGTTGGTTGCTTGTCTCTGGTTGGCTGCTTGTCTCTGTTTGGTTGCTTGTCTCTGGTTGCTTGTCTCTGGTTGGCTGCTTGTCTCAGGTTGGCTGCTTGTCTCTGATTGGCTGCTTGTCTCTGGTTGGCTGCTTGTCTCTGGTTGGCTGCTTGTCTCTGGTTGGCTGCTTGTCTCTGGTTGGTTGCTTGTCTCTGATTGGCTGCTTGTCTCTGGTTGGCTGCTTGCTTCTGGTTGGCTGCTTGTCTCTGTCGGAGGGTACACTTATTTCCACCTCGCCTGCTATCTAAAAACGATGTGTGCTGGCCCCTGCGTGAGATGGGCGGAGGTGTCGATGACCTGCACTGTTGTGCGACCCACAGCCAGGGAGTTTTAAAACCAAGAAACAGCTGATCGAAGCAGTCAGTCCTTCATTTCACCCACGGACATTAAGATGAATAACTGGACAGCCGCTGAGATCCAGGAGATGCTAGGGTCTCCTCGGTCTCTGTAGCTGTTTGGTTGTGTTAGCTTGATGTTGTGTCGGAAAGCTAAGGACGGTCGCTACTTTCAAATTAAAAGCCACCCGCTAAGAACCCAGTTCTAAACTTCAATGGGGTGCAATGTAAAGCTCTTATTTTGAAGATAAATTTATGTCACCGTTCACAGCCCAACTTCGAGCTTCACGTCACGTCACATGTTTACGCCTACCTCAGAGGAGGCTTTTGGAAAAGGAAGAATATTACGCCTCCGTTTTAGAAAGACAGGCCGGCACATTGCCGCCCTTACCTTGGAGCAAATGTGTCGCCTTTTCTATCTAAAAAGGGCTAGTGATGATCATTATGGACTCCAGCTTGACACTCCATGTAGAGCTCACTGAGGCCTGAGTGATGGTGTTGGAGCTGAATGGACAGCGCTGTATAAACCACCACTGACCTGCAATGGTGGGTTTTACATGGTATCATTGCTGTGAATGTGTTTGTCTCTGTCATTAACTCTGATGTGAGTCCTGTCTGTCCATGTTGTCTCATCCTGAGACTGTTTCTCATTGTTTCATGGAGTGTTGTCCACTGCTGCCTCTGTTTGTGATGTTGGAACATGTTTTCAGACTATTTGGGGAGTTTTTTTTGAAGCAGAAGTTCATTCTGGGCTACAGGTCCTCTCAGAGAAATAAAGACAATTGGCAGCTTCTTAATTTCATTGTGTGGAGGACAAAGATGTTCGTGTATCTGAGCAGAAGAAACAGAACAGAGACAGCTGTGGATGATGATGCTGTTTTACTGTTTGTAAAAATGTTGAAAGCTCATTAAAAATAGATTTGAATGATTACAGAATGATGAAAGATGTGTAAAGTGTTCCAGTGTGTGGTGTTATAAACATGTGTTCTGTTGTGTTGTTGATGACCAGCTGTTCTTTGGACGTGACTGACATGATTTAGATTCTGTGAATCTTCATTTATTGACCGTATTATTTTTTGATTGACTGACATCAATCAGCTGATTGATTTCCAATCAGAGTTGACATTGATCTGGATATGATGTTTTTATTTGATCCAGAAGAAAGTTGAAGGAACGAGCTGAAAGAAACAACAAATCTTTTCATCACTTAGAACAAAGAAATGCAGCTTTAATAGTTTGTATCAGTTATTGATTTATGATCAGTTCTCAGCTGATTCAACATATATATATATATATATATATATGTATATATATATATATACACACATATATATATATATATATATATATATATATATATATATATATATATATATATATATATATATATATATATATATATATATATATATATATATATATATATATATATATATATATATACATATATGTATATATATGTATATATATGTGTATATATATATATATATATATATGTATATATATATATATATGTATATATATATATATATGTATATATGTATATGTGTGTATATATATATATGTGTGTATATATATATATATGTGTGTATATATATATATATGTGTATATATATATATATATATATATGACAGTTCATATTTAGAGACAACAGAATGTGACAGCTTTGTCACAATAACAACTTCAAATTTGGATACTTTGTAATTACTTCACTTCAAACGGTCACACAGTGGCTCATCAAGAGTATGAAGAGCCTAAATGTTGTCTTACTGTAAATGATCATGTTCTGTTTTCCTTGTAATGTCACCATTAAATACATTTGAACTTTGTCTATCTGGTACATTATAGTAAGTCTTGCACAATAACAATACAATTACAACAGTTATTCATTATTATGATGACAACTGTGCTTAGGTGCATGATTACATCACAGCTGAGGGGAATTTGCTGACTACATTTAACAAATAAGCATAACTATAGACACATAAGATGATGCATTTTCTCATAGCAACATCACAATGAATTAAATACATTTCACTGAATGAATGAAATACAATAATCAGAACAAATGACTGAATCAGATGCTTTGTCCCGCTGCACCATCTCATCACACACAGAATAGCTCAGGATAATTCTTTGTATTGTTAATGTGACGGGAACAGAAAGGGTTAATTAATAAGAGTGGATAGTACAGATAACACTGGACACAGCAGGTAACCACTTCTCCATCATCACCCTAAGCTGACAGAACTGAGCAGTTTATTGCCGACATCTTTCAGGGTTGTTGCGTTACATGAAGGATTTTATAGGTTTATTCATCGTGACTATCCCACAGGTGCGGCCACACGGCTGCTACTTATCTGAAAGTATGTGATATTTGAGTAGAAAAGAGGCAGAGGCCTTATGGATATGGAAATTCATCGAAACAGACGTCATATACGTCAGCGTAGATGAGAGCCAATTAGGGCAAAGTCCTGACGTCATGAAGGTGGGTCTGGGGTCGCGCAGTACCTGGAGAGCAACTGCGCGAATGCTCTGCAGCAGCCTCGCTCCCGCGATAACTTAAGGTCATGTGACATCAGATGCGGAGCAGAAACCACTCCCATCCAGGTCATCGTGGACACATTTTAACCAGCATGCATCACGATTTATGCAGCGCTGCGCAGCGCTGCGCAGCACTGCGTGATCTTGAACTCGCCTATTGATGACTATTGATCAGTGATGTCAGAGTGATGTCAGAGTGATGTCACATGGTGGTTTGGACTGAAACATGTGGTTTAGATCCTTTGAACTCTGACAGTAAAGTGTAAATACAACCTCAGATGTAGAGACAGCAGGTCTCTGCAGTAACAACATGTATCATTACCTTTACAGAGTGTCTACACATAGAAACACGTCACATTTAAGACTTTTAACACCTTTTAATGCCACTTTATATGGGATTTAAGAGCAAACCTTTAATGGAAATACACACCAAAAGTTAAATATATATAAATGTATTGCATATACTAATTATTGCTGTAAGCTTTCGAAATAAAAAGATGATTTAATCAATGAATAAATGGACATTCTTTCATATTTTAAGTATTTTTGAGTCCAACATGTCTTTCATGTGGATCTGTGTCATCTTCACTTCATCAGTGTGTTTCAGCTGCAGGACCATGTTTTCTTCACAGAAACACATGAAGAACAGATTATAAGATATCAGATGAAGATTCCTGTCAGACAATCAGAGTTCATCACTGATGTTCTGGTAAACAACCACCAGAGGGCGACATGAGCACAGCAGGATTATTACCTCTGACAACGTTTCCACTGCTGGACCTCAGAACACTTCTGAGCTATTTGTACTTTACTGGAGGATTTCTGCTAATATGTACTTTTTACTCCACTACATTTATTGAAAACACTGTTTTAGTTACTTTACAGATGACATGCTGCGTCAGAGCTGAATCAGCACTTTTTAAATTCATTTATTTGATGAACAATCCGATTAAAAACAACTCTTATATTCATACAAATAATCTGAAAGTGCTGAATATACTTTAGTTTATTTAGCTGATATTAGATTCTGTGTGTGTGGGTGACATTTTAACACCATGTTATAGAGAATAAGACACAAAATGTCCGCCCAGCAGGCTGCAGCACTTTATTAATAAAGATAATAAACCATAAAAAGAAAGAAAATAAAAGACATTTCTGAGTAAACAGTCACATCTGGATCGATGTGATGATGTTAAACAGCTGATCACATGTTCCTCTTTATGATTATATTTTATAATAATAACATCTTTTTTTTGTTTGTTTGTTTTTTTTATGACATTAAAACAGTAAATACAGATCACAAGGACACAAGAAGCAAACAAACATCTTTTACAAGTGACATACAAAGAAACATTTTTTAAAAAGCCAAACAAACAAAAACACTATAAAAGAAGAAAAAAGAAAACAAAAACAATTCATCATCCTCGATCTTTTAACCAAGGCCTTAATGTATTCCATTTTCTTTCATAATCCTTGATCTTTTGCTGTCTATTTGCGATAATACCCTCTAACTTAGACTAATGTTTCAAAAAGGAGAGAAAGTTAAACAATGTCAGACATTCTTTTCCTTTCAGTTCAAAAATAAATCTCTTACCCAGTAAAATAACTGTATTTAAAACATTTGGACATCCATTACTTAATTCACCAAAGATTATTGTTTGAGGGCACATTGACAACACAAGGGACATATCTTCAATTTCAGTTTTACAGAAACGACAGTTTTGATCCTCTTGTAACCCCCAAATGCAAAGCATTTTTCTTGTGGGCAAGATTTTATATAGAATTTTAATTTGGAAATATTGTGATTTAGTATCTATAGTAGAATTATAAGTTAGATAATACACCTGTCGCCATGTCAAAGGAGTATCAAATATCCCCTCCCAATAAGATTGAAATTTATCTCGCTCCTTATTCAAATTGTATGCCCTCAAGAAAAACTTGTACATAAAGGGGTTTATCTTTTTCCCTTACGCCATAGGTAATTTTTTATAAGAGGTTTACATACCAGCAATTTTCTTTTTGCGTTTTTAACTTTTTTCCTCCAAACTAAGGGAATTGCAGCTACTAACTGATAATATCTAAATTCTGAACACAATTTACCAAATAATTCACAAAATGTTTTATATGAATAAATATTACCATTCAAATCCATTACATCATTTACAAAGATAATGCCTTTTTCAACAAAATACTCCCACAAAATAGGTAATCTGTTAATCAATATATTAGAATTAAACCATATCATTTGTTGCAAAATGGCGTCCACAGACTCAGGTGGAAAGTATTGGAAATGTAGCCATGCCTGTATCATATCTTTAAAAAAAGGTGATAGGTTTAAAAAAATATTTTGCAGACACTGGAAGTGGGTATTTGAAATCTGTGCAAACATAAATAAATTATACTTAAATATTGGGTGTATATTGGACAAGAAGCAACAGGAACTCCAGTTGGGATTACAATATATTTTCTGTACCCAAGACGCTTTTAAGGACAGATTCAGTGCCTTAAGATTGATTAATTTAACACCTCCTTCATCCAAGGAATTATATAAATATTTCCTCTTAATCATTTCTGGTTTATTATTCCATATAAAATTAAAGACTAATTCATCATACTTCTTGTAAAAAACCTCGTTAGGGGATGGAAGAGACATTAACAAATAAGTAAACTGAGAGGTACACAATGAATTAACAAGGGTGACTTTACCAAATAAAGATGATGTTGTTGATTTCCATGGACCTAACACTTTTTTCATTTTTTTAAGTTTATTCTCAAAGTTAATTTTTACCAGTTCATCAATCCTTTTTGGGATGTGAATACCAAGTATATCTATAGGTCCATCTGACCACACCAATGTTGAATTACATGGAATATCGAATGTAGTTCCATGTAGTGAGCCTGATCGCAAAATAATACATTAATCATAATTTGGCCTCAAACCAGACAAATCTGCAAACTGATCCAGATCTTTAAGTAATGCATTCAAATAATTTTCTTTGGGTGATAAAAAAAAAATTGTATCCTCGGCGTATAACGAAATCTTTGATTCTAACCCATAATTACTCAAACCTTTAATATTGATATTATTCCTAATTTTAATCGCTAATGTTTCTATTACTAACAGGAACAAATATGGAGATAGTGGACAACCCTGTCTAACTCCTCTAGATAATAAGAAACTTTGTGATAAATGGCCACTGTTTATAATTCTACTTAATGAATTATTATATAGTACTCTATCCCAACTTATCAAGGAAATACCAAAATTGAAAAATTCCAAACATTTATAAATGTACTCCCATTTCACTGTATCGAAAGCTTTTTCAAAATCGGCCACAAAAATTAAACCAGGTTTCTCTCCTTTTTAATAAAGTTCAATAATTTCCAAGAGATGTCTTATACTATCCCCAATAAATCTACCCTCAATAAATCCATTTTGATCTTTATCAATAATTCCATGCATAACCTTTTTAATTCTAGAGGCGATACATTTAGACAAATTTCTGTTATCACAACACAATAGAGTTAAAGGAGAACTTCGGTCGATTTAAACATTCAGCCTCATTGCTCAAGCTACCCTTGACTTGCCAGTACCGAAGACGCGAACAAATTTGGTCCAACCATTACAGAGCTCCGTGAACGGAGACTTAGCATTGAACGCTAACAGCATGGGGTCAGAACTTTGCACTGTGTTTTAAGCGTCTTAACATGCTCCACATCTCACACCAAAAGTTATGCAACATCAGCAGACACCTTACAACACAGCACTGTAGCGTGTATGACTCAAAATGAATAAAAAAGTAGTTGAAATAGTGTGCTGTGCAAGCAGCTACTACTACCTGTTTGTTGACATCCGTGTGTTCCGGTAGCAAGACCAAACTAGTATATCCATCGAGTGTGCACTTAACATGCTTAACAATCTATTGTAAGGCTCATGGCTCATGACAGGCTGTAACATGGACATGTACATTATGAACATAAACACGAAAATGCTGGATTACGTTTACGTCTCCGCCAGTGAGGGATGATAAAAATCAGGTTGAACAACGTTATTTCGCTAACTATACATGTAATGTTAGCTAGGTCTGACGTCACTTCTGTGTAAAGTAAGTTAACGTTAGGCTACAAAAGCTAATATTGATTCAACGTCTGTCAAGGAAAACACGGTAAAGTTACTTTGAATCTTCCAGAAATGAAGAGGAAAGGTAGCATATGAAGTGAGCAAGGTAGAAGGAGGAGATGAGGTGGAAGGAGAGAGAGAAAGGCGACCAGGGAGAGGAGGAGGAGGGAGAACACCACAGCGATGAAGATACAAGGCGGGAGAGCAACACCGAGATGAGGAGGAGAAAGAGAGAGACAAGATAACGTGCAGGGCTCAGACACTGAAAGGGAAAGCAGAGTGCTGAGCATCACCAACCATCTCTAGTCCAGCTGCTCCACATGGTGTGGACATTGTTGCTGTATAGTAAACTAAGTTACATATCAATAAGAACAACACATGACAAAAACGGATATTTTGCTAATAAAATTAAGGTGCATTTAGGAAAAAGTGCTTAAATGCAAAAGGGACTTCTTCAAATAAATATAAATATTCATGTTTGCTTGAATATGAATAATTGTGGAAACTTGTAAGTGAAAGTGTGATGAGATGGGGACAGAGTTTAATATTCTGTGTACAATGTATTTTAGTTCTATTGCTCAGCTTAAATTCCCAAATTAAATAAATGAACCTAAAAATACTCTCCCAGGCTAAAATGTTAGTGTGTGTTAACACAGTCTGATGGTTATAACTAATCAATGATGGTTCTACATTGATTGTGTTTTTACTAGTTATATTCTATAATGAGTTGAGATGTAATGCAGTTTTAATGTTTCCTCCCCTCCATCTTCTAGACGTATCCATGTCCAGGTGTGAGGTGCCAGTGCAGCCAAAGCAAGAGAGTTTCCCTGAGTCCCTCCAGGAGCAGGAGAATCTTCTGCAGCCACTGGTACAAATCTCACCTGGTTAGAAGACTCGCAATCCAAACATGCAGCGCACTGTTTTGCTTGTAGGCATTTTTCCCTCCCGATGCTCCAAGGACTGTTTTCATCTCATTCAAGGGTTATCGTAACTGGAAAAAAGCTGAAATGAAAGACAGTGGTTTCTGTTTCTGGTCCCAGCTGTGACTTTACTGAGGTTCACCCAGTGTTAGCAGCAGGAGGACGGTCAGCTCACCTCCCAGAGCCTCCAGCTGAATCACTGGACACTGATTTAGGGACCGTCATTAAATTACTGAGCACAAATATATTCATACCAAATAATTGCAGTTTTTTTGATATCTTCAATGTCATGTGACCCACTGACTCCAAACCAGCAGTATATAAGCAGCGGTATTTAAAATAAATTAGATTCAACAAATAAGTTTCTGCATTGTGCCATTTTTTGTAAGTCTCAATCTGTCAATTTTTTTTTCACAAATCTCACCAGTAGTCTTCATTGAAAGGGTTATATTTCAAAATGTTCTAGATTTTGTAAGTTAATGACTCAGAGCACCGCTGCTACAAATATTTATAGGGGGAAAACTGTGTTATTGTTTTTTAACGTCTCTTCTTTTACATGTACAGTATACAGCCTGTATGAACCTACTCACACAATGTTTTTGTACTTTTTCAGACTGGGGGCAGAATTGACTTTTATATGACTTCTTTTCAGGTTGATGGAGATGTTCTTATGTAACATACCCTTTTGTAACTCTGTGAGCCTTTTTGTGTAGTTTGTTGATACAGCAGCTCAGATTTACATGCATGAAATGTCCCTTTCATGTCTCCTTAACTGCTGTGAATACTGTATATATTGTACTGTATTTCTCATGACTTTATCAGTAAAGACCTTACCTGTCAAACATTGTTCAAGCTACTGAGGGACAAATAGGGAGAATGTGTGTTCTGAGTAAACAATAAAAGCGATGTCCAGTACCTTGTTTGAGTGCCGTGCCCATTTATTACTACAGTGTATTTACGCTCACCTTAGTACAGCTCAGTCCATAGATCTTCATGGGTAAGTTTTTATTTGGATTGTTTCTTCTTGTACAAATGCTGTCTGCAACACTGGCACTCTGACACAGTCAAATCTGTTTGCTTCCCCTCTCACACATCTGCCACTTATCACCTGTGTCTTACCTTAATGCCTTTCCTGTGATAATGGCCCATCTACAGTAGTGTTACCATACTTCCATCTCCTGTTAATTGAGATCACATTGTATGGTCACTTATTCCTAATATGTACTGTTTCACATGGATCCTCAAATACAAGACACTGATTGCATGAGATAAAGTTGTCTGTATGAGTTTGTAAATGGCAGCCCGTGTCCTTGTGTACTGTGATTAAATTCAGTATATATACGTCAACCATATGTTGCCACCCCTCAAAAATTCCTGCCCCCCTCTCGCCACCCCATAAATATGTTTCTAGATCCGCCCCTGGATCCAGACCTGATCGATATGTTCATCCTGATATCACGAGCGTTTTGTCAGCACACGTCATCATCGGTCGGAGCAGATCAGAGAGATTAAAACAGCTGATCAGTCTGTTGAGTTAACGGCCGCTGTGATGGCGGCTTTGAAAGGCACGAGCACGCACGGAACTTCCGGTTTGAGAAAGGCTCGCTTTCTACTTTACAAAATAAAAGTCTATCTACTCTCTGAGCTGAAGAATGCATGATAAAAGTTGTAATAAGGGAGCAAATTCACAAATGTCACAAAATAAAGAGAAACACTAAAACATCCCTCATTAATCTGAAGTGGTTTATTTACAGGTCCAGAACTTTAATGGCGTCTGACCACAGTTAGAAACTTCAGACCAAACCTTCGATGGAAATACTCACCAAAAGTCAAATATATATACATATAATGCATAAACTAATTATTGCTGTAAGCTTTTAGAATAAAAAGATGATTTAATCAATGAATAAATGGACATTCTTTCATATTTTAACTTTGTGGTACTCTGATGGTACAAAGGTTTCTTGCTGCATAAGTCCTGTCAACAGCTCCATGTGGGTCTTTGTTCACATTTGTTTTATCATCTTTAATGAAAATGTTTTATCATTTTTGACTAATAACTACATTTTTTTTTCAAAACTTCTGTCAGTAAAATGTAATGAACACAGTTCATGCAGCAAGCTTTGCTCCTGGTGTTATAATAAAGGCAGATTCAGGGTTTACTGAGGTTCTGAAGCTGTAATCTACACAAGTGGCCTCACAGAGACTCCAGCAGTGAAGAGAGGCTCCAGAGGAGGAGGATGATCCCAGAAGAGCAGCAGCCGGCTGGTCAGGAGGGACTGCAACAGCCCAGCAGCTCAGTGTATTAAAAAGGGAAACTTCAGGTCACAACTCAGGTTTTATTTGCAGCTGCTGTGAACCGGAGGAGAAGCTGGAGAGTGAGATGCTCCCAGCTAGCTTTAGTTTCTCACACACCTTCATGTACAGACATGAAGATCAAATCTGACTTATATCATATTATATTATATTATATTATATTATATTATATTATATTATATTATATTATATCATACAGTATATATGGAACACGTACATGTAGATAGTTCCCTATAAATTAATCTAGTGGTTGAATTAGAGGTAGCTGTGCTCTTCATATCAAACACACTCATTATCTAACTTATGTAGCCTACTTCTTGGATAAAGTCCCCAGACTCCCTTAAAAAATATCTCAATTTAGTGAGTTGTTGAGTTAAGAGACACTTTATAAACTCTGTGAAACTCTGTCTACATCACTTTCTGAACTATTCGAGCCTTCTTGTTCATTCGGCAAACGTTGTACATGAAGATATTCCTTTCTTTGTGTTAAAATAACGACATGTTTACACGTTAGAATGAAAACAAAGGAGGTTCGGTTGACAGCTGCGAGGTTTGTCCCAGTGGAGTTGCCATAGTAACCCGTCAGAGGCTCGCGCTGCACGTTAACGAGCGTTTTTTATTCTAACTGCGCCGCTCAGATCGCTTTTCTTCTGATTATTGATGATCGATTAGAGATGAGCCGTCCACGGTAGTGACGTAGTGACAGTCTGGATGAACGTGTGTGATGGACTTTGTGCTGTTTGCTCTCAGACTCATCTCCCGCCAGATACAAGTATACACACGTTAGCTTAGCATGCTAGCTGTAAACAGTGTGACTGTGTGAAAATGTCTGAAGTCCAGATTCTGAGATCGATGGTGAAGCAGCGACTGACTGCGGCTGCTGAGGAGATATGTGCGCTGTTTGAAAGGACGATAGCAGAGTACGAGGAGGAACTGTGTCGGTCCACAGAGCAGAACCAGCGACACCGGAACCTACTGGACTCTGCTTTAACGCCTCAGCTTCGGTTACACAGAGCAGGTTCGTTCTCCCCCTTCTTCACTGTCGGCACCGACACAAATCTGCATCTTTGTTCAATAGCTTCCTGGTCATGTGACCCATTGACTCAGAACCAGAGCCGAACTGTGTCCAGATTCTGGTTGAGTGAGACACATCTCTTTGTATTGGACTTTAGTGCTTTTTCTACTTTCAGTTAATATTCTGTCGGGAAATCAGCATTTTTATTAATAGATTAGATTAGATATAACTTTTGTATGTGACGGGTTGTGTCTGAGGTGGTTCTGTGGTGGATGTGTCCTCTTTGTGTCTGGGGTCCAGGAAGGACAGCACGGCCACACAGGACTTGCTCTCAGTCTGGTTCCTTTTTAATGTAACAAAGCCGGTACAAAGGTTCTCTTTACTGGTCCAAACATCAGCGACACACAGTCGTTATCCACAGTGTGACGCAACTGCAATCATTCAGATCTTCACCTAGGGAGTATTTTCCTTTAGCTTTCAGAAAAGATTAATATACAGTGTTTCCCCTAGAATTTTTTTCAGGCCCGGTGGTACCCACCGGAAAAACCCTAAACAGACGAAACGCGAAATACAGCAATAACAAACATTTGCATTAAAAATCATTGTAGGCCTATACTGATGAATGATATCACTTAAATGACATCATTAGGCTTAATTTAACCTTTAATCAAAGTTGCATGGGCCTGAAAGGCTGCAGCGTGGTGGTCTGAACCCATATGAGCATCAAGCACATCTTTTCAATGAAAACCCTCTGGGATGGTCCTCTTTTAACGGGCTGCTTATGCTGATGGCATATGCGACAAAACATCCCTATGAGATTCTATCAGTTATAAATATATTTTTTTTTAACAAACACATAAGTTTTTTATTCATTTTATTGTAACAGAGTTACATACATTTGACAATGCCTGGGAAAACTAGCCTATTGTCTGTGTTATTTTCATCATTATTGCTTACCCCCCAAAAAGAGAGAGAGAGAGAGAGAAGCTCCTCAATCAGAACAAAAATATAAGCTAAACAACCATGGGGAGTGTGGTACAAGTTAAACCAAGGGCTGTAGTTATGGTTATTAAGCCATTTGGGATCCCAGCCAGATGTTCTGTGTTTAGCTGTAATTTTTTTTTTGCTGGGTCAACGTTACCAGTCTGTCCGGGTGGGGGTCGGCAGTTTGACCAGCGCCACCGTCGAACGGGGGCCGGCAGTCGGACGGTGTCAGGGGCAGTAACGGTCCTCGAGCAGCTCCCCTCTCCACTGCAATCTGTCCCCTTACTTCCGTCTCACCTGCACCTGTCATTTTTTCTGGAGTTGCCTCTGTTACTCTCCCTTCATCTATTTTCCTTGGCTCCGGAGTCTGGCAGAAGAATTTCTTTATATTAAGTTGTCTGTCATCCGCGATATTTTTTCTTTTCTTCGGTGGCGAAACCTTAAACATCCCAGAATATGTGCCCGCGCCAGCAGCGGTACTCGCATCGTTACTAGGCAACGATGCAGGTTGACTCGCGTTGCGCTGCACAGAGGCGCTCCTAATGTAAATGATTATTGATTTATAAATGAATTGATAGGTGGCTTATTTTTGGCATATTGATTTTTTATTTTTTTTTTGGCCTGGCGGCAGGTCTCCTTGGCCTGGCGGCCCGCTATAAACACTGATATAGAATACATTTCCATATAATTATAATCTTTTTCTATATTCTTAAGTCAAACACAAACATGTGATCATATAGTGGTAATATTATGTATGACTGTGTCATCTGATTCTCACTGCATGAGCACCTAAACAATGAGAACTGTTCTCTTTAACATTTACAATAAAGATCCCAAAACACTGTAAATAAACATTTTGTCCAAAGACAATGAGGAAGAAAACACACATTTGACATGACGGCTGGAAAGAGCCCTTTGGCCTCCAGACCTAAATGGTGATTCCTGTCTGTCTCCGGCACCCTGCAGATACACATTTGTGTAATACCAGTTGGTCTCAGGACGTCTGGACCTTGATCACTATGTTAAATGTGCCCCCACACCTTCCCCCCACCCTTCTGTTCATACTAGGGATGGGCATGATTAATCGACGATTTTTTTTATTATTATTTTTTTTTATTTATATGCACAATGATAAAACAAGAATTCTGTTTAATAATACAAAAACAAATAATTGTGCAGGAGAGGAAAAAAAACCCAAAGGGCTTATATAAAATCCTCCCCCTCAATACAAAATCACTAAAACAAATCAATCAATAGAAAAAGAAAAGAAAAAGAAAAAAGAAAAACAAAGAAAAACACAATACACAACAAACAGAAAATATCCATAAAATTGCAGATTCATTTCAATTAAAACCCAATGATGCAAAGATGTGACTAGGTCTAACTAGATTCTAGAAATTTTTTTATATCATTCCACAGCACTGCACCTTGATAGACAAATGAGAATTTAGCAACAGAGGTCCTATAGAAAGGAATATGTAAATCATTCTTTCTTCTTGTAGAATGTGTATGATAATGTGAGTTAAACTCAAAATAGCTTGGAAAAAAAATAAGTAGAGATGCAGGAAGGCAGATTACTTTATACATAAGAACCCCTGTTTGGTACTTGTTCACCTCATAAATTGTAAAAAGTTGTAATTGTTTAAATAGTGGTTTTGTTGGGGCTAGATAAGAAGAGTTGGTGGCAATTCTTACAAAGGATTTCTGACATCTATGAATTGCTTGTAAATAAGAAGAGTAGGTGCTGGCCCAAATTATTGCAGTATGAGATATGAGAATAGATTAAACTGTAATACAAGGTTAGAAGTGTACTTTTTTTCAAATGTTGTTTTACCTTTTTATAATGCCTAAAGATTTTGAAACCTTTTTACAAACAAATTCACAATGATTCTTAAAGCAAAGTTTTTTCGTTGATGTTGGTATTTGGAGGACGATATATACAACCTATAATCACTTTTTTTTTCTCTTTCAGGACAACAGTTTGAACCTCTAGAAAAACAGCTTCACTGTTGCAGTCTTGAAACTTCACTTCAAGATCAGTTCTTTGTTTAAAATCAAGACCCTTATGAACATATAGAGAAACTCCACCACCTCTACTTCCTCTACATCTGTGTGTGGCTGAATAGCCAGCAATTTCAAATAGGGAGTTAATATCCTCTGTGAGCCATGTTTCAGTTAATGCAATAATTGAGAAGACGTGATTTAATGATGAAAGATAATGATAGAAATTGTCATAATTTTTAGGGAGACTTCTTATATTCAGATGTAGAGTAGAAAAGATGTTGGATTCTCTGTAGGTTGAAATAAAAGAATTAAAATGTTTTTCTGAGAAATAATCACAAGAAGATGAGCAATGAGCTGTATCATACAAATCAGCATTTATGGATACATTATTTAAAGGCAAAAATAAATCAGGATTAAATAAATCATTGTAGACCTTATCATCATTTTGAAGCTGCTGTAAATTAAGATCATGATTAGTTAGGACATTAGCCAGGGCATAATTTGAGTTATTTCCCCTTTCATCATAGGAACACTGGGCTTGTTTAGCCATAAATTATTTAAAACAGGTGGATACATGGTTTACAAAAACCTTGGGTGACATATTACTACCACTAATTATTTTGCTTTTCTCTCCTGGGCTGTACAATGAGTCTGTCATATTTAAGATAGGCCCATTCTCCTCTTGCTCTTGCAGCTCTCGATTGATTAATCGATCATTAAGAATTTAATCGATGACGTTATTTTTTTATCGATAAAACTAATGCAGGTTCTATTGCGTAGTGTGAGTCTTGAGGAATGCAATGAATGTCGCTATGTGGCAGCAATCCAACATATCACATGGGGCAATGTTTGAAAAAAATGCCACAGGAGTTTCCGTGTATTTCAAAAGTAAGGTTAATCATGAAAAGTTCACGGCGAAGTGTGTCGTGGGACCATTTTGATTTTAAAAAATGACTTAGTTCACTGCCAACACTGCGAAGCTGTGTGTAAGTACAACTCGTCCACGACTCAAAATGATGTACCACTTGAACGACGCGTATCCGACACTGGTTAGTGGTGGTGCATCCTGCTCTCAGTCTCAAACTAGCATAAACTCGGTGTTAGCATGGACACGGAGGAGCTGTAAAAGTTGCTCTTACCACAGACTGCTGGACCGCTTTAACAGCTGAGAGCTACATCACCATCACCTGCCGCTACATCAGCGATGACTGGCAAATGAACTCAGCGGTCCTGCTCACAGAAAGCCTTCCAGGCCGGCATACGGCTGACAACCTCGCTGAGAAAATAAATGAAGCTGTAGAGCAATGGGGACTTGAAGACCGCGTTATTGCACGCTTTGCTGCCAACAGTCCCACCAGAGTGAACTGGATTTCCGTTGCCTGCTTTACACACACACTCCAGTTGGCCATAAATGACGGATTTGCACTGTATCTATATCGGGTAATATCAGCGGCTAGCGGCTTTTGAATATAGCCTACAAATAGTGAATTTTAATATAAAAATATTAATGATTAATCGAAAATCGATCGTTAATTCTCCCGACGATCGATCAAGACAATTTAATCGAATGCCCATCCCTAGTTCACACTCTCCAAAGAGCAGACGCCCTCCCTTTGCCTTTTGTTTACCTTTTGTTTGAATCTGCCCTTCCTTGTTCTTTGTTCTTACTGTATAAAATGTGACTGTTTCAGTTGCTCTGGTTCCACTCAGCGGCTCAGATCCGCTCTGTGCCCGTCAATCCATCAGTTTACTGGTATTCTTTGAATAAAACACATCACTGCAGAAAACTGCTCAATAGGACTTGAATGATTTCTTCAACAGTGGCAAGACAGATCTATTGTTTTTAACACACATGTTAGAGACAGATGGACAGATGCTATGCAGCTGACAACTGGGCACCTGTTAGCTTCAGGTAGCGCTGGAAGCTGCAGACTCTGGCTGGGTGCCACATGTTCACGGTTGTTTCTATTCACGCTTTGTGAATAGACACAATTTAGAGTTAACAACCCTGCAGTCTAACAAGCGCGAGTAATGCAGCGCAAATATTTTCTTTGCGCCTTGTCTGAATGCAGCATGAAATCTTTATTGTGGCCTCAAGAAATTTTAAATTGGAGGTTATCAAGGAGCATGAAGCGTCAACATGTAGGTGCAGAAAGACACCTATAGGAGAGAGGAGGAGGGCTCATTTTGAATCAACATTTAACTTGTGATTTAATTGTTGTTGATTTCTTTTTATTTACAGAGACAAATGTAGAATTTTCAGATGTACATTTCCAACACAGTATTACACTTTCACACTGTTTGAATTCATCAATATTTGTCATTTCTCATGATGTTCAGTGGAACAATGTGGGGTTACCTGTCCGCTCCAGTATTTGGCTAAATATCATCCTGATTTGAACGTTTTTCTGTCGGCCTAACATTTGTCTTTTTGTCTCCTGTGTCCTGCAGATGTCCAGCAGCTGTTGTTTGGTCAGAAAAAGGTTTCTCCCGAGCAGCAGGAGTGGAGCTCCAGTCTGGACCAGCAGGATCCAGAGCCCCCACACATTAAAGATGAACAGGAGGAACTGTGGACTAATCAGGAGGAAGCTGATATCACTGACTTCACATTCACTCTTGTTCCTGTGAAGAATGAAGATGATGATGAAGAGAAACCTCAGTCCTCACAGCTTCATCAAAGACAAACTGAACAGATGGAAACAGAAGCTGACAGACAGGACTGTTGTGGACCAGAACCAGGCAGGAACTCAGTTCCAGATAGACATTTACAATCAGGGACCGAAGACAGGACAGGAGACTCTCCTGAACCTCAAGCTATAGACTCTCCTGAACCTGAGGCTGAAGACTCTCCTGAACCTCAGGCTGAAGACTCTCCTGAACCTGAGGCTGAAGGCTCTCCTGAACCTCAGGCTGAAGACTCTACTGAACCTCAGCCTGAAGACTCTCCTGAACCTGAGACTGAAGACTCTCCTGAACCTGAGACTGAAGGCTCTACTGAACCTGAGGCTGAAGACTCTTCTGAACCTGAGGCTGAAGACTCTACTGAACCTGAGGCTGAAGACTCTACTGAACCTGAGGCTAAAGAGTCTCCTGAACCTGAGACTGAAGACTCTGCTGAACCTGAGACTGAAGGCTCTGCTGAACCTGAGACTGAAGGCTCTACTGAACCTCAGCCTGAAGACTCTCCTGAACCTGAGACTGAAGACTCTACTGAACCTCAGCCTGAAGACTCTCCTGAACCTGAGAGTGAAGATTCTCCTGAACCTGAGACTGAAGACTCTCCTGATCCTGAGACTGAAGACTCTCCTGATCCTGAGACTGAAGACTCTCCTGAACCTCAGGCTGAAGTTAATGATGATGTTTGGAGTGAGACCAAAGAAGCTCAGTCAAGTTTAAACTCTCAGAAAAACATTGAAGTCCCTATAAGTGGTGTAGGATGTGGTACTGACAAGGAACAGTTTACTTCCTCTGACTGTGGTGAAAGATCTAGCAAAAACTCAAAACTGAGGAGTTTTAACAGGATTAAGACAGGAGAGAAACCATTTAGTTGTTGCGAATGTGGTAAAAGATTCATCCAACAGCAAAATCTTATCACACACACAAAGATTCACACAGGAGAGAAACCGTTCAGTTGTGGTGAATGTGGTAAAAGATTCACCCGAAAGCAACATCTTATCACACACACAAAGATTCACACAGGAGAGAAACCGTTCAGTTGTGGTGAATGTGGTAAAAGATTCAGCAAACGGCAAAATCTTATCACACACACAAAGATTCATACAGGAGAGAAACCATTTAGTTGTTGTGAATGTGGTAAAAGATTCAACTACCAGCACGTTCTTACTAGACACACAAAGATCCACACAGGAGAGAAACCATTCAGTTGTGGTGAATGTGGTAAAAGATTCATCCTAAAGCAAGATCTTATCAGACACACAAGGATTCATACAGGAGAGAAACCGTTCAGTTGCGGTGAATGTGGTAAAAGATTCATCCGTAAGCAAGATCTTATCACACACACGGATTCACACAGGAGAGAAACCGTTCAGTTGTTGTGAATGTGGTAAAAGATTTGCCCGACAGCAAAATCTTATCACACACACAAAGATTCACACAGGAGAGAAACCGTTCAATTGTCTTGAATGTGGTAAAAATTTTGTCCGCAAGCACAGTCTTATCAGACACACAAGGATTCACACAGGAGAGAAACCATTTAGTTGTGGTGAATGTGGTAAAAGATTTACCCAACAGCAACATGTTATCACACACATCAGGACTCACAAAGGATAGACATCACAAAGTTGTGGTGAATGTGGTAAAAGATTCAGCTGACAGCAACATCTTATCACACACATCAGGATTCACAGAAGAGAAAAACATTTCTTTGCTCTGAATATGGTAAATAATTAAATAATAAATTTAGACTTAAGAGAAGTATGACCTGACACATTGCAGTGCACACAGGAGAGAAATACTATATTCACTTGGCGTGGCACGTTAAATAAACACAAGTGTGATCATTGTAACACGTCACAGCTTCATCACAACCAAACTTAGAGGTTCAGCTGAACAGATGGAAACAGAAGCTGATGGAGGCCTGAGGAGAACCAGAACCAGCCAGAATCTCAGATCCAGATAGACATTTACCAGAGTCTGAAGACAGGACTGAAGACTCCAGAGACTCAGACTGAAGACTGTGATGAGACCAGTGAAAACAACACAGTTCAGCACTTTCCTACAAGATAATTACAAATCTGTCTGTAGAGTTGAACATGTTGTCTGAATACTGACACAGTAGGAAGTTGGATATTGTTGTTCCACGAGAAGCAAACATGTTTCCAGTTACTGCGTATTGAAAAAGTATTTTTAGATCCAAACTGAAAGCGGGAAGTCTGAATCAAGACTCCAAAAGTGTTCAACCAAAACTGTGTGAGTCAAATGTTAAATGTTCTCATGGTTATTTTTGTGTTTTGTTTAGTGTTTGTGTTGTTGAGGAAACGGAATGTGTTCAATTTAAACATGTTGAAATTGTGTTTGGATGTAAATCAGAGGTCCTGTTGTGGTGACAGTTCATCCCATATTAAATTCACAAACAAGCAAATGACTTTCTTGTGTTCAAGCATTTGTAATTCTGAAGATTCCTCTGAGCTGAAAGACACCTGTGAATGAACTTTATCTGTCTTTCTTTAATCAACAAACACTGTGACGATTCGATCCCGTCCTCAGACCTCTGAACTCTTCTTCTATCCTGTCTTTCCAGCAGAGGTTTCAGGGACTCTGTGTGTCTTTTGTCAGATCAGTTGAGCATCCTATTCGTGACATCTGTGTTGTGTCGACAGTTTGTCTAATAAAGAATTCACAAACAACAGAATGTCTTTCTGGTGTTTATTCAATGATTTGTTAGCGGACACAGCACAGAGTGTTTTTATGTAAGGAGCGTTTACTTGTCTGAGCTTTTGTGAAGTTTAAGGGGAATTCTGGATCTTTTTAACCTGGAACTATATTTACATGTTTGATATGCAAATGATGTATACTTCATGAATGTTTTGGATCTGTCCAGTTGATCTCCTCAGCTGGCAGCCATGACACAACTGCAACATGATCCTTATGGGCAACTCCGACCGTCAAACTTCAGTCCACTAGAAGTGTTTTTTGTCTGTGACAGGCTGAGGTTGTTATTCTCAGAGTCTGACAGAAAATATTCCTACAGAGACCATTTTGTTAAATAATAAGATTAGTTTTGTATCCAGAAACACAAGTACTGTTCAAGAAGTCTCTCTCTGAAATCTGGTGAGATGTCACCTTTTGATCCTCAGAATCAGTTAAATATTGAAACATGACTTTGGAAATCCTCGTGGTAAGTCTGTTAGAGGGAGTATTTGTTACTACATAAAAAATACTGATGCAATCAAATCAATTTTGTTGGTAATCTTTGACATATCCAAGACTCCAATCACCACCAAAGCCCCATAAGGCTACTACTTATTATATAGAAAATAATACATTTTTTGTGTTTTTTAAAAAAAATATAATTGATAATTCAAATAATCAAACTGGCATTTAAAGGGTTAAAATCCTGAAAATTATTAAATATTTGATCATTTTGATCAGGGAACAAGTTGGTTAAGGGATTCAAGCAAAAAAAAAAGCAGAAAAAAATATTGATGTATGAGGATTTTATGGCAGATTTTGTGCGTGTACATTTTTGCCACGAAGGTGGTTAGAGGAAGTTTTTTTAAGGAAGGCACAAGGGTTAAACCATGATGACTTATCTGAGATTTTTACACAGAGTCATTAAAACGAGCTCCATGTTAAACAACATAAAAGTGATGACCACATTATTGTATCAATACTTTACATCTTTGTTGGAGACTCCAAAAATGTAACGTTACAACCAATAACGTTTTCACTAGGGTAACTGACGCTGTGCAACAAACTCCATTCAAAAATCTGCTGATTTAACACCATGATCATCTCAAACAGCTGTCTGCTGAGTCTGAACTCTATGAATCTGATTCAATCACTTTTAAACTTCACAGCGACGAGGACAGATACTCTGAGCCTCGGACAGAGGTGAAAAGTAACTAAGTACATCTTTGTACTACTTTACTGGAGTTACTTTGAGCCAACTTCAGTTGTTTTGCAGTCATGTTAATAGAACAAAATATCATCAACACTTAAAGTAATATTCATTTCAACAGAATGCTGGTGTGATTATCTAGTTTTAATTGAACCTCCTGTCTTGTTTCTGGTTCTGATCCAGATGAGGAGTTTCCTGTCTAGAAGAACTGAAGAGCACAAATCTGAGCCCAGTACGTCTTTAAATCCACTTTTACATTTTCTGCTTCATGATGCTTCAAACTTGTTTAAAACTTTATCGAACATCTTCCAATAACAACACGATAACACAAAAACTGCTGACTGTGAACCATTCACACCTTCATCTCTGATCCAGAGGAACCTGTGTGTGAGGAAGAGGAGGCTGGAGGACAGGAACTCCCCAAGGATGAAGAGCAACCAACACGTATGTCCAGTACAAGAACTTTTGACAATGATGGTGATTTTTGCAGTGAGGTCTTAGTCGTTGCAAAATCAAGATGTAATCTTTTTGTTTCTGTTTCGCTCAGATGTGGGGTGGAGATGAAGCAGCACAGAGCACCAGTCTCCATCAGAACCCGAAGAACCGGAATCAGCAGACACCAAAAGCAAGGTTCAGATACGATGTGATGTCACCACTCAGAGAGGTTTGGGTCACACAGAACGACTCTAATGGTCCTCCTTTGTTGGATTTCTTTCTTACAGAGGTCGGTCTGTGAAGATGAAGTGCAGTAGGAATGATCCGCTAAACCTCCGTGTCAGTCTCCTGAAGGACTCCCACTCCAAAGTGCTCAAAAGAAGCGGTAAGAGTCCAACAGAACCCTGGTATGACCCGCCAGGATATCTGGAGGAATCTCTTAGGGCACCGACCCGTGTTGGAAAATAAAAAGACCAAACGATGTCCTTATTATTTGGAAGTGAGGTTAGAATGTGTGTTCCCTTCAGCTTTTTGATGAACTTGTGTAAGTGCTCATGTGTCCGGTGAAGGACCTGACGTGTCCTCGGCGCCTGCAGGAGTCCGACTTCCTGGACCTGCTGAGGTCCACCTTCCCTCAGCTGACCGGAGGGTTTGACGTCTTCACAGTCGACTCCAACAGGAGACTGATGCCTCTGAAACTACAGACACTGACACCAGAGGAGATCCAGCGGTCCATCAGATCCACAGGGAAAAGAAGATCAGCGCTGTATATCAGAGTTAAGGTACATCCAATTATTGATATATCATCCTGGACAGAACACCTCTGCCAAGACCCAACAGACCCCTTTAATTCATCAAGCCTGATCCAGTATCAAGCTATGATGGTTCCGATTCAGTCTGAATCTGAAACCTCACATAACTGCTTAACTACAGTCTGAACTCACCAGTAGATACCAGACACCTGAACACCTGATGTTTGGTTTTTCATCAGCGTGCATTAGTCCCTGAGAAATCCACAAATCTTGCAACGTTGAAGTGGGAAAAAGTTCTGTTCCCTTTTCTCAAGATCCACACTAAAAATTAATCTGGTCTGTTCTGGGCCGAGACCCGTCCTCCACCCATGTATGGTGGAAGTCTGTTCTGTAGTTTTTCTGTAATTATAAACCAGCGACCAAAAAAACAACCAACTACAAAACAACCAACCAACAAAACAACAAACCAAATAAAACAACAAACAAAACAACCAACCAACAACAAAACAACCAACCAACAAAACAACTAACCAACAAAACAACCAACCAACAAAACAACCAACAAAACAAAAAAACAACCAACCAACAAATTAACATGAGAGTAGCAATTTAACTGTTGTCTTTTCTTCCAGAGAGCAAAGACAACCAGCCCAGAACAACTTCTTCCTCCAGAGACAACAGACGAGAACACCGCCAATACAAGCCGAGATGATAACAGAACTCATGCGAGGTGAGACCAGACCAGACAGAGAGGACGATGTGTTCAGGAGCTGGACGTCAGCAAGCTCCGTTCAGCTCAGTGTTTCAGTAACAAGAGTTAAATAAATGACACTGTCTGTTTTCTACCTTCAGTTCCGACCACAGTCCTGTTGAAAAAGTGGAGAGCAACAAAGCAGATCATCAGTCTGGCAACTCAAGATAACAACAACAAGTGAAGGTGGAGGAAGACGGGCAACAATGTGGAGTATCACAGGACTCTAGTGGCTCGTCTTCTGCCCACGCTGCTGCTGAGAGCGAAGGAGAACATGGAGATGATGATGATGAGGAGGTGGAGGTGGGGGAAGAAGACGACGGAGATGATGAATGGGAGCCAGACAAGAATGACAAGGCGCTGAGTGAGGACCAAGCTGAACCGAAACCATCGAAGACGACGAGGAAGCGGCGAGTCAAACATCCAGGATACAAAACAAAGAGACGGAAACAGAAGGGGCCTTGACTGAAAACAGCGACGCTGTTCTGTCCTGTCCTGTAAAGTCTGCCATGCTCTGCACAGATCAAAGAACATGTTGATCAAACACGCCTGGACTCACGTGGACGATCAGGAGAGTCTTTGTGGAGCGTGTGGAGAACGTTCAGAGTCTGCAGACGAGCTGAGACGTCATCTTCAAGCTCACCTGAAGACACACAGCTGTGACATCTGTGGAAAGTCTTTTCTCACTGCTGCTAGTCGACGTAGCCATGCTGCGCTACACACCGGAGAGCGACCGTATAAATGTGAAATATGCTATAAAACATACACGTGCTTGTCTGGTTTGAGAAATCACCTGTGGCAACATGTGGACGTGAAACCGCACAAATGTGGCGTCTGTGATCAGTCCTTTGCTTTCAAACAGCAGCTGAGGATCCACAGCAGCTGTCACACCAGTAAGAAGCTCTACTGCTGCAATATTTGCGGGAAATCCATCGCCAACTTCCGAGCGCTGTCCTGACACAAGTTGTTGCACGTGGGGATAAAACATTTCTGCCGCCAGATTGTAGAACTTCTGTAAAACTGAAACTGCACGAGAAAATTCACTCAGAGCGAGACAAAGCGTTTCTCTGTGACGTTTGCTGCAAAACGTTCTACACGATAGGTGAGCTGAAGGTTCACCTGAGAACACACACCAAGGTGACGATCACCTGCACCAAGTGCAGCAAGGGACTGTCATCTAAAGAAGCTCTGAACAGACAAATGATCATTCACGCCACGGAGAGGCCGTACCAGTGCTCAGAGTGCGGCCTGCGCTTCAAACGCATAGGCAACCTCACCGCACACATGAAAATCCACACGGGACCTCACAGACTGCAGTGGAATGTTTGAGGCCTCATTGTTATAGTTGTACTGTAAAGAATTTACTTCAGCTGTTGTTTATTAAATTCGGAGCGTTTCTGCCTAAAATAACTAGACTTGTTCCTGGAATCATAACTGATAGATAAAGCTGCAACAGAAACAAAACACTGAAGGTAGGTAAGGTAAGATGCCCCGGACTATGTGCTGAGACCCTATTTGTACTGTTGCTGAAGTTTGGTGCTGTTCTGAGCATTATTTGTGGCTTTTTGGTGGCGGTTTATATTTGGATCCATTTACTGCAGTGTATTGTTGTCGTGCGGTCGTTTCTGAGGATGCTAAAGCTACTTGAGCTAGCGCTCTGCAAACTTTTATCTCTCGAGGGGGGGTCCCACTCGGTGTCATGATGTGTTAAAACATGGATTAAAGTTACACCGGAATATCCCTTTAAAGCAAATATTGGATTAATTTCCTTTTTCTGTTATTCTATGATATTTTATCTGTTTGAGCTTCTAACAGGTCGTCAGTTCATCTGAAGCCAGCGAGGAAAATCATTCTCTAAAAACTCACTTTAAAACTCTGATAAACATCTGAATGTAAGCACTTAGCACTTTATATTAAAAGATTCCTGTCAAACAATCAGAGTTCATCACTGATGTTCTCATAAACAACCACCAGAGGGCGACATGAGCTCTGCTAAGGTTTAATTTTCAGAACTGTACTAAATACACTTCTGAGGTATTTGTACTTGAATGAGTATTTCCATTTCTTCAAATATGTACTTTTTACTCCGCTACATTTATTTAAAACACTGTTTTAGTTACTAGTTACTTTACAGATTACATGCTGCCTCAGAGCTGAATCACCGCTCTTTTACATTCATTTATTTGATGAACAATCTGATTAAAAACAATTCTTATTCATACACATAATCCGAAAAGTGTTGAATATACTTAAGTATTCAGTGACAGAGTGGTGAGGGAAGGTGACAGTCTCAGTGTTATAAACTCAGTTATCAGTCTGGTTTTCTGCACTACGTCCCTGACTGACTACATTAACTAGGCCGGTAGAGTCCATACCAGCACTGACTGTATAACTAGCAGACTCTTTAGTCACCTGCGACCTGCATAGTGCTACATCTCTCGTGTCAAACCTTCTCAAACACCTGTCTATGTTGCTGTAGTTCACAGACACGTCTCTCTGATAGAGACACCTGAGACAACTGCAGCACAGTCAGCACAGCCATCATGACACTTGTTTATCAAGGCTGTGTTACTGCGGTGAAAGGCAAAACCAGCAAGCGAGGCTAGGTTGAGGAAAGCTAACCAGGCAGCAACAGACTACCCAGTAACAGAAGAGCTGTTCAACAGCATACGGTATAAAATCTAAAGTTTAATATGGTACAAAACCAGGGGGACTATAAACGACTCAGAAATCCAAAAATAAACAACTTAAACAGAGAGACAAGGAGAGAGACACTGTGAACTACAGCTGTCAAGCTTCTGGAAGTCTCCTGTGGGCTTCACAGGAAGCGCCAAAGGGAAGCAGCGTCTAACATGCGATTTACTGGAAACAGCTCAAAGTGAAGCTTCAAAGTGACGACTGGCTGTGAACTGATGTCCTCCATGTGTTTCTGAAGTGAAGCTCAGGAAAGAGGACTTTGTGCTTGTTGTAGTTGTGACAGGAAGATGAAGATGTTTGTGGTGTTTGTGATCCTCGTGCACGGTAAGATAACCTTCCTCCCTCTGATCTGATCCTCATGTCTGTAATGTGGATCTGTGTCATCTTCACTTCATCAGTGTGTTTTCTTCACAGAAACACATGAAGAACAGATTAAAGGCAGCAGATGTTCACTGTGTCTTTAAACCCTGATGAGTGTAGAAGACTGTACAGTCACACTGTCTTCAGTTATATGGCCTGCTGCAGCAACTGTACGGGACAAAGTCCACACAAATGATCCATTGACACTTGTTTATTAGTTTGGTACTGAAGGTGTGTCATGTTCGATTGCACCACAGAGACGTCAGGTTCTTCTACTCTGGTCCAAACTGAATAAAAAACATTAAAAACTGTGAGTGCTTCATAACACGTGGACACAAAACTCACAAGAAAACTCTGTTAAACTATCAAAAAACTTTATTGTCACAGCATGGGCATGTTAAACCCTGAAGACTAAAATCTCTGAAGTGTTTGTCATCAAGTCTTCATCAGGGAGTCAAACAGATCTCATGGAACAAAAAGCTCTTTTATAGTTGTGACCCACCAACAGGAATCTTCCACCTGATGCTGATTTGTGATCTACGGAGGGTGTAGTTCACAAAAGCTCCAGCAGATGTTAGCGACAACATCGACAAAAGTTACACAGAAGATTCACACAGAGCAACTCAGTGTTGGCAAAAAGCAGCAAAATCAAGTTCCTCATTGAGTTTTGGCTGTTTATAATTTGTTAATCAAAACACTTCCTGTTGGTTAAGTCACCTTCTCGTAGGGAGGATGAGACATGCTCAATGCTAAAGGATTATAATATGGCTGGTTTACTGTCATGGAAGTGCCAAATTCAGATTGCTGGAACACGTCACAGACGTGATGTTGTGTTGCTCATCCATGATCATGTTCTATAAACTATCTCTATGTAAGTCATCGGTGTCTCTGATTCTTCTTCATTTCATCTAAACAGTCAAGCAAGCTGAAGTTTCACAGCACTCTGCAGATTGATGAAGACGTTTGGTTCTTGTACAGAGAATCAGCAGGACTGAAGGTTCAGCTTCCTGTCCGTCAGTCTGAGGCTGCTTCATGCTCACACAAACTGGACCAACAGCTCTGACAAGTATGAGGAAACTGAAGCTCCTCCTCTTTCCTCAGAAGTGATCTGTGGCAGTCTGACTTCATTCCAGAGAGCTGCTTTAACAAACTCTGGAGCTCAACTCTGAACTGACAACAGCAGACGGGTCAACAACAGTCTGAGTCACCAGACTCCATTAACAAATGTCTCAGTTTAGTGAGTTGTTGAGTTCAGAGAGTCTTAAGATATGAACACATGGTGCAGTAAACTTTACCTTAAATGATATTTAAACAGGGAATGAAGGACTTTATTTTGGTCAGAGGACGATTCACATCTAGTCATCAGAATTAATCGGTATTGACATTAAAAGGGATATTGATTGTCCATTAGTCAGTTTTATTTTCATCTGAAGGCCTCTCACACACACACACACGCACACACACACATAAAAAAACAACACACATACACGCCTGTATCGCAAACATGTTGGACCTGTTTGTTCAGGTTCCAACAGCTGATTTACAGGAAACAGCTCACAGTCTAAGTTCAGTTCAGTCCTGGTGTCAGTGGACAGTCAGGTGCAGCAAAGGAACGACTGGCTGTGAACTGATGTCCTCCATGTGTTTCTGAAGTGAAGCTCAGTAAAGAGGACTTTGTGCTTGTTGTAGTTGTGACAGGAAGATGAAGATGTTTGTGGTGTCTGTGATCCTCGTGCACGGTAAGATAACCTTCCTCCCTCTGATCTGATCGTCACCTCGGTCCAACGTCATGTCTTTAATGTGGATCTGTGTCATCTTCACTTCATCAGTGTGTTTCAGCTGCAGGACCATGTTTTCTTCACAGAAACACATGAAGAACAGATGAAAAGCAGCAGATGTTCACTGTGTCTTTAAACCCTGATGAATGTAGAAGACTGTACAGTCACACTGTCCTCACTTCTGTTCTTCAGGATTAGATCCCTGCAGCTCGCTCACATTCTGATGGCTTCTGTTCACAAACGTAATAATGATGCTTTGCTGACAGCAGCGTCACATGTGGATGTAAATGTTGGCCTTCATTCACACAGAGTCTGAGTTGAGCTTTGGCAGCACAGTTTACAGGCTGCACACACTGCAGAGGACCACATTCACTCATGATATGAAATAAGGCTGCTGTCATTGACCCTCTCTGTCTGTGTGACCTCACAGTTTCCCAGCATGCCTCAGCTGTGCAACTGTATGAGGGGGACCCGTTTGTCCTGCTGCCCTGTGAGTCACAGACTTTTGAACTGGACGAGCCCTCAGTGGTGTGGAGCCGCTACGATCTCAATCCTTCAACCGTCCACCAGCGTCAGCAGGAAGGTGATGAACTTAAAAACCAAAACCAGCTTTACAGCAGCCGAACATCCATGAAGACTGACGCTCTGGAAACTGGAGACCTCAGCCTCAATCTGACAAAACTCCACCTCTCTGACAGCGGCTCCTACACCTGCACCGTCAGAGGGTTCAGTATGGGGAGACAGAGAGAACTGAGAGTGACAGACGTACAGCTGCAGGTCAAAGGTCAGCGACTAACCCTAAAACCTCCTGTAGATACAGATCAGAGGTCAGAGGTCAGAGGTCATGTTCTTTATGTTTCTGGCTCCCACAGAACGATTCCCATCCTGGGCCACAGCTCTCCTGGTTCTCCTGGTTGTCCTGGCTGTTGTACTTCTTTTTTCTGGAGCTCTTTATCTACATTTTAGGCAGTATTTCATGTCAGGTATGTCACTACTGCTACACTACCCATCATGCACCTGGGCAGCATTTTTACTCTGGTAGCTCCCTGACTGTCAACAGTGAGGTCTGGGGTTATAAAAGAAGGACGAGATGGTGAGGTCTGTGATAATAAGAGACGGTTAAGCCTGAGACAGTGAGGTCAGCAATTGTAAGAGAATGATGAGAGGGTGAGGTCTGGAATCATAAAAGAAGGACGAGACTGTGAGGTCTGGGATTATGAAATAAGGATAAAACAGTGAGGTCTGGGATTATAAATGAAGGATGAGACGGTGAAGTCTGGAATCATAAAAGAAGGATGAGACCGTGAGGTCTGGGATTATGAAATAAGGATGAGACGGTGAGGTCTGGGATTATAAATGAAGGATGAGACAGTGAGGTCTGGGATTATAAGAGAAGGATGAGATTGTGAGGTCTGGGGTTATAAAAGAAGGATGAGGCAGTGAGGTCCTTCTATCATCATAGTAATGATGGGAATTCTGGCTCTTCTTAGAGAGCCGGTTCTTTCGGCTTCCAATTGGCTCCCCAGATTTTTCTTGTTCAACTTAATTTATTACTAAAAATAATGTAAAATTATGTGTAATTTGAATTACTAATCTACAAAACATACATTATATTAAATGTGTGTTATATAAAGACAGATGCTGCAAACAATACATTTTAAAGTACATATCATTTTGCACAAACTGCCTCATAGAGCTCTGGGTTGTAGGTGGAGGTGGTTGTGGTGATGTAATGTAGATGCTGCAGCAGCAACAGTTGCAGTATACAAACTGGCACCTTCATTAGTAGCAGGCTCACTTGCTTGTCTTTTTTCTTCCTACAGCACTGATGGATGTACATCTCTCGCTCTCTCCCTCCCTCCTGTCTCTCTCTCTCTTTCTCTGTCTCACTCCATTCTGTCTGTCTCATTCTGTCACTCTAAGAGCTGTTTCACTGGCGACCGACACATTACTTAGTCACAGTTCCTGCTGCTGTCTGTTCAGCTGATGTTGTGGTTTGCTGTCCTCTCAGTCTACCAGGTGGAGGTGGATTCAGGGGCGGAGTCTGTCCAGCTGCCCTGCAAAACCATAGTTCAACTGCCTGAAGACGCTAAAGTGGAGTGGAGGGACAGAGACGACAGGAAGGTCCATGTGTATCAGAACGGTTCTGACCAGCCTGAAGAACAGCACAGTGTTTACAGAGGTCGAACAGAGATGAAGAGAAACCTGCTGAAAACCAGAGACCTCAGTCTGACCCTGAAATACCTAACAAACACAGACTGGGACTGTAACACCTACACCTGCACCGTTTACAACAGGGAGGAACACATCCTGATGGAGAAACAAGTGGAGCTGAAGGTCAAAGTCAGTAATGTAGATACAGGTCAGTACTGTAGATACAATCTCTCTCTGTCTCTGTCTCTCTCTTTCTCTTTCTCTCTCTCTCTCTCTCTCTCTCTCTCTCTCTGAGAGTGAGCCTGCACACGGTATGGACGCTGCTGTTTTTTCTAACTTTTTCCTAACTATTTCTTGTCTTTTGTTCTTTTGGTTTAACCTTTACTTTCCTCTTTATTGTGCATGTACAGGTAAGGTTTGCATTTGTTTTTTAGTGGTTAAAGTTTGAAAAAGAGCCGAAAGTCGGCGCCATCTCTGTCCCTCCAACACGACGTGAGGCTGGTCCCTGGGCCTGGTGTGCTGATGGAGGTGGTGCTGCTGGCTGTGGGAGAAGTGGTCGGGCATGATCAGCTGATTTATGCCTCCCACATAAACAAGGCTGTGGTGGGGTATGTGAAACAGGAGTAGTGTGTTTGTAAGTTGGTGGAGAGTGGGGTGGTGATTCAGGATGTGTTTGTTCAGGTGTCTTCTCTGGCGGTGCTGTCCACCAGAGTTACTGTGTCCGGTGTCCCACCGTTCATCCCAAACGAACTGCTGGAGAAAGAGTTGTGGAGGTTTGGGAAGTTTGCCAGTGGGTTTAAGACTGTCGGTTTGGGATGTATAGATCCTAAACTGAAACACGTGATGTCTCTGAGAAGACAGGTGTTTATGTTCCTGGACTCACAGAGCCTGGACGTGTCCTTCAGGGTAAAATATGTGGAAGGGTTTTATATGGTGTATGCCAGTTCTGGACAGATGAAGTGCTTGGAGTGTGGAGATGTTGGCCACAAACGTGTGTTATGTTCGCACAGGCAGCCCGATGCTAACGCCGCAGCTCCGGCTGCAGGGAGCATCGGTGCCGGGAGCACTGATGCACCGCTGGCCGCTGTGTTGGCTCCTGTGTCAGCCCGGTGAGCCGGTGATAAGACACCCATAGCAGCCTCCAATGACGGAGGACCGGGCAGTCAGCTGCCCACTGTGGGAAACCAGGGCGGGTCTGCTTGTGCTGCAGAGGGGGTGGGGTGGGGGCGGCGTGGGGTGGGGTGGGGGGGGGGGGGCGCTCTACCAGTGAGCAGAGCAGGAAGGACACAGAGGAAAAGGTGTTATTCAGTAGTCAGGTGAAGGTGAGGAGGAGGAGGAGGAGGAGGAAGAATCAGACACTGGCCGGCTCCCTGGGACTGATCCAGACCTGAATAATGACCTTTACTCTCCGGAAGAGATCAATGGCTTTCTAGATGAGACTTTTGGTAAGTAAGTTATGGTAAAAGAGTATTTTCAGGACACAAGATAATTTGTGCGTTCAGCTATAATTTTATAAAAACAGGTTGGCTTTGATGCCCTGAACAAAAAGGAACGCTACAAGTTGAAGAAACATGTCACCACACTAAAAAAGACTGCTGCTGTTCTCAGAAAGAGAACGTCAAGTTAACAAAGTCATGCATCACATGTGACCAGGGGCATCAAACTGGGGGGAAAAGTGGGACTGATTACCAGGCCCCAAGGGGGGAGGGGGCCCTTAAAAGGCCTGAAATAAAAATGTTTTTATTTTATTTTTTTATTTCTAAGTAATTAGTGTGATAACTAATAACTAACAGGCTGCCTGAGGCCCCTCTCACTCCTCACAATACATAATGGTTCAGTCCACCCCTGCAGCTACAGGTGCATCTCCAAACAGCTTAAAGGGATAGCTCAACATTTTTGAAAATTGGCCCATTGCCATGATCCCTCTAGTCATAGCAGTAGGTTCATTACCTTTAATTGTCGGCGGAATTTATTGGTTTCCCTCATCAAACTCAGAAAATACACAACCAAAAAACTCCAAAACGCTGTGGTGGACAAGTTGTGACCTGCACATTCACCACACTCTGAGATAATAACAGAACATTACGAGACGGAGTTGTTTTAGAGGTAAAGTCAGACTTTATACCCCAGACACGGCTGCTCGGCGGAGTGATTTCAAAAGCACACGTTTACTGCAGACACTTCCGTCAACAAAACTTGTAAAGAAGCGAAGTGTGATCATGGTGAGTGAAAAACGCAGTAGTCACTTATCAAGTCTGCTTTCTCTGTAATGTTGACTGATGGTATGGCAGTATTGCTCAAGTACACTCAAGGCATTCCTCTGTGTGGCTTCCCGTAGTCCTCTGGTAAAAAGTGGTCGGAGCACACAAACATTTTCCCGACCACTTCTACAGGCGTGTTGGGATCGATGTCCAGCACTGACAGCCATTGTTTCATCCTGTCCTCATCTGTGGTTGGTATGTGGTGAAACTTCACGCTGCTCCATTTTTTCGGCTTGTTACCGCAACATTTTACAATACAAGTGTAAACCATGATTGGATGATGCACAACACTCTGAAAAATTTTCTAAAGATTCTAATATGTCCCGTGATGATAATCCAGTCGAGCCCAGGTAACTACGGCACTGCCTGAGGTGCACACACTCTGTCACTCCGACCAGTGGTTTACTGAAGAAAGTAGTTCCGAGTATTTGCTTAACATCTCGTAACATTCCGTTATTATCTCATAGCGTGGTGAATGTGCAGGTCACAACTTGTCCACCGCAGCATTTTGGAGTTTTTTGGTTGTGTATTTGCTGAGTTTGATGAGGGAAACCAAGAAATTCCATTAGGCTCCGTAGCGTAGCTGCGCCGCTCGGTACTGATCTAAAAGCAGCTTGGGCTGACAATTAAAGGTAACGAACCTACTGCTATGACTAGAGGGATCATGGCAATGGGCCAATTTTCAAAAATGTTGAACTATCCCTTTAAGGAGCTGAGTGGCTGCTGCTCATCAACATGTCTTGTCAACATGAAAGAAAGCAAGGAGAGGAAGACAACTCCTCACACATTTCTTTCAAAAGAAAGGTGAGCACAGTTCACAGCTAACACAGTTTAAGAAGCTAATGTCAGCAGTTGTAAAGATTGAAGGCAGTCAGACAGCATGAATCTAGTTTCTCAGCTTCAGCAGCAGCAGGTTCCTACTTCCTCATCCTCCCCTCATTAAGTGCTGACTGAAAGTTATCATTACAGGTAATCATTTCACGTTGAGGTCATGGACCTCACGGTAAAAACAAATCTAGAGTGATATTTTGCTCCTTTCCCAGTAAGCTAGCATGACATGTTTGCTATCAGCGGATTCATTTCAATTTCAAGATTTCTATGATGCTCATGGCTTAATTAATTTCTCTAATTTTAATCTTAAAAACTGAGCCCGTGGCGGCCTTAAGAAGACAGTAATGTTAATGTCAGTTGATCCACCATCATTTTCAGAGGGTTAAAAGAGAGTTATAAAATAAAAATAGCCTATAATCCATATTTATTTCAGAATGATTTTCATGTATTAAAAACAGTTCTGAAATAAAACGAGCATAATGTATGTGTATATATAATATAGTTCAAATTCAGCTATCACTAAAATAGAGTGTTTGGTCAGTAGTTTGGGACTCTCACCTTCCTGCTTTGTAGTAGGAACAGGGGAGAATATGTCTGCTGCATGCAGACTGTGTGACTCAATACAACTCTCCGTACAATCACAGAAATGTTTATATTTTCCGGTAATCAGAAGATTAAATCGCGACAACCATATAGCCTCATATATCTATTTTTTCACCCCAAATCCAAAGCCATCAGCTGTGAGTCTGCAGTTGTGGGGATAAATTAGAGCTGCATGCAGGACATTAATCAAGTAACTGTCATGTTGTTCTTTTCACAAATATGGGAATAATAGTCCAAAATATCATTAAAATACAGTTTTATATAAGATGGCATTACATTTCTTTGCCAGCCTGTACAAGGGCCCAATTAGATTTCTTTTCATGGGGCCCTAAATCCCTGGTGGCGCCACTGCATGTGACACAAGGAGAGTCAAACATCCAGGTGACAGACCACCTGGTTCAGAGTCAGTAACGACAACACAGTCAGTGCAGCCAGGTTAGACAGAATATGCATCTCTCACAGCCTCAGACCAACACTCCATAACACCAGTAGGTTTTACAGATCATCATCTCATCATGGCCACTTTAATCTCCTCTCAAACAGGAAAAAACATCCTCTTATTGGCATTTTAACAATAAATTACTTCAGGATAAGGTTTTTTGCCAACAGTTTTATTTGTTTTGGAATAACTGGAAAGGAAAGAAAGGGCATTTTGTTTCTTTAGGTCAGTGGTGGGAATTAGGAAAGGCACATGTCAGAAGTACACATCTTACTCCACAGCCTTAAGCAGATTTTTAAAAAAACTACACTGTAAATTTACAGTAATTTACTTGCAGCAGCTTCGCCAGCAAAGTACTGTATTCTTTTTACAGTAATGAACATTTATTTCAGGTAATATACTGTAATTCTAAATTACAGTATATCACCTGAAATAAATGTACAGTTCATTGCTGTATTCTTGTAAATTTACAGCACAATACTGTTTCCAGCTTTGTCAGTAAATTACTGTATATTTACAGTATTTAAGCTGTATTTGAATCTACAGTTTATCCTGTATTTAGAATGTTACTTTAATACTACTACTACTACTACTACTGATAATAATAATAATAATAAAAACAACAATAACAATAATGACAAAGCCTAACAGCCTAGTAATGATAATAGTAGTGATCATGATATTAAACAGTAACAATATAAATGACGAAAAAAATGACAGAAGGGACAATATCAATTATGCAGATTAATTTTCAGGTATTTATCACCAAAAATAATAGTAATAAAATAAAAACATGTCACCAGCACAACAAAAGCAAACATGTAGACCATAACTCTGCCTGTTTTCTTTTCTTTGTGTCATTCTTTCAAAAGACAATTTTTATTTAAATGAAAATGTGTATAGTATTTGGTAACTCACTGTGTCAGTTTGCTTTTTGTAAGAAAGGAACATCAAGCTAATTGGCCCTCATTTATCAAACGTACGTACGGCAGAAAATCGTGCGTACGACCATTTCCACGCAAGCTTCGGCATTTATCAATTTGGACGTGAGCTGAAGTTACGATCCGATCTCATGTCAGGTCTGAGCTTGTGAACACAAATCTGAGTCTGTGGATTTGCGGTGCAGCACAGCAAAATCTGGCTGAAAATGGAGTTATTATAACTAAGGTTCAGGAACAGGACCACGCCAATCCACGCCATGCCATGTGAAGCCATGCCCGTAAGGACGTGCGCTCATCGAGACGTACCCCCACTCTGAGACTCGACCGTCTCCCCCCTTGGTTACTGGATGGCTCGGCAAACCCGCAGCCCCGCTTTTCATCCACCGACCCCGACCCCTTTTCCTCATCCAATCCCCAGTTAAAGTTGCCGTGGTCTTGTTAGTAAACAAACCTCAGCTGTCATTAAGCATAAGCAGTCACATTTTTAGAACAGATTAAAACGGATTCTTAAAACGAATAAAACAAAATACAAAACATTTAATTTGAAAAAAAGCCCACGTTTTTACTGATACCACTTTTTTGTAAAATAAAACATGATAACTAATTAACAGAATACCTAATAACCCCGCTGGCAAACCTGCTACAGAGCAGGAACGCAGATTCAATAGTGCACACACACACGCATGGGTCACAGTGGAGCTGCTTCGGGTTGCTGAAGGGCAGGTGGCTCCGTCTCGGACCAGCAGGGGGAACTCTGCTGTATACCACAGAGAAAGTGTGCCATATTATTTTGGCCTGTTCAGTTTTGCACAACATTGTATTAGTGAACGGAGTGCCTTAGATGTGCCGGCGCTGCTGGGATGCTGATCTCCATCTCGGGAAAAGTTTGTCTTCTTGCCAGTGTTTCTTCTCTCCAAGCAGTGGCGGTTCTAGATCAGTTTTAATAGGGGGGCCAGGTTGGGGCCGGCTTTTTTGTTAGGGGGACACATACAACCCTGAAAAAAAGATAAATCCCTTATTCAGACAAAACAGTGTTTACAATTTCAGCAATTTTGATTGGGTAGTAAACTGCTGAGACATTTTATTTCTGCCTTTCCTTTAAAAAAAAGTCATTGCAAGAAATCTGTCATTGTATTATTGATGCAGACTCCCTGTCGGGGGGGGGGGGGGGTAATCAGCCAAAGTCCCACTTGAAGTCACTGAGTTTCTTGACATGCAGACGAATTGATGTTGCCCTCTTTTTAACCTCTGGTCTTCCCGCTCCTCTAGCTGTGCGCCTTCTCATGGCTTGCTTCTGTGACCCTCTCAGGAATAATGTCAGTGCAGGCTCTGAAAAACAATGCAAAACGACACAAATATTTTTCTTTTAGGTGACCTCATTATATGACAGAGACATATCAAAAGCAAAAATTACAGTAAATTCCTGTAAATAATGGTACTCTCTTAAAGTGCTATAATCACATTCTTTTTTTCCCCCAGATTGCCTTTCAGTTTACAGTATGATACTGTAAGCGGTAATACAGCATAATACTGTTGAAATTTTACTGTAAATTTACATCAAAGTCTTACAGTGTAGAAGAGGAAATAAGGCAGTGTGAGAAACACAAAGATGTTCAGTCAAACAAAGACATGTTGGGGAAAAAAAAGAGGCTTGAGTGTTTTGTTACAGGAGAGAGTGAAGGGGGCACTCATAAGATCCCACTTCATCGGACTCAAGGACATGGATGCTCCAACTGCCTTCTTTTTTAATCTAGAAAAGAAGGAGGCGAGGAAAAGATTCATGGCTTGTCTGCGTCTTTCTGATGGGAGGATACACAACAGACCCAGCAGAAATGAGACAACGTGCTGTGGATTATTATTCCTCTCTGTTTGGGGTTGAGGGATGTGACCAGGGCTGTGATGCATAGATTTTACAGGGGCTTCCTCAGCTCAACGATGAAGAGAAGACTGACATGGATAGAGAGCTGAGCCTAGAGGAGCTGACCACATCGGCGCAGCAGATGGCTAAAGGATGAGCTCCAGGATTAGACAGGCTGTCTGCTGATTTTTACCAGCAGTTCTGGGGCGTCCTTGGTTCAGATCTTCATTCTGTCTTTTTAGAGTGAGAGGGGAGCTGCCTGTCTTGTGCCAGAGTGCTGTTGTCGCTCTACTACCAAAGAAAGGAGACCTGGCCACATTAAAAAACTGGAGGCCTGTGGCACTTCTGTGCACAGACTACAAAATACTGTCCAGAGCCCTGTCTAACAGGCTCAAACTAAATATGGACCTGATGGTGCACATGGACCAGAGCTATTGTATCCCTGGGAGAACAATAATGGACAATTTTTTCCTGTTGAGGGATGTGAGTAAACGTACACAGGTCCAGAGGGAATAAGGCAGGGCTGTCCTCTCTCTGGTCAGTTATACAGTTTGGCTATTGAACCTTTGCTTAATAACATAAGAAACAAACTTAAAGGTTTCCACCTGCCCAACAGCTCACTCAGCCTGCCTTTTACAGTGGCTGCTCATGCAGATGACATAAACATTTTCATAACTGGACAAGCTGATGTGAGCTTGTTGAGAGAAAGCCTTGGACTGTACCAAAGAGCCTCCTCGGCTCAGGTTAACTGGGCTAAATGTGAGGCTCTGTACTGTGGCTCTTTAAACATAAACATGATGCCTGTTCTTCCATCAGGACTTCAATGGAAGAGGAATGGGATGAAGGTTCTCGGGGAGTATCTGGGAGATCAGGATTTCCAACAACAGAACTGGGAGGGTGTAGTGGCGAAGGTGTGTGCTATGTTGTCTAAATAGCATTGGCTGCTGCCTTAGCTGTCATACAGGGGACAAGTTTTGGTTATTAATAACTCACCTCGACACTGTGGCTTAGGTTAAAAGTTTTATCTCCACCAGGGAGCCTGATAGATGACATCCAAAAGCATCTGGTGGATTTCTTCTGGACTGGGCAGCACTGGATCAGGGCTGCAGCTCTTTATCTTCCAGTGGAGGAAGGAGGACAGGGACTGGTGGCTATAAGAGCAAAACTGATGTCCTTCAGACTGCAGACTGTCCAGAGGCTGCTGTACTAGTGTGGTCTGTGATGGCAGGAGACTGCGGAGCAGCTACTAAAGAGAGTAAGAATACAGCAAACAGCTGTTCCTGGTCCAGCTGGATGAGGTGGACCTTACCAGCCTGACAACGTTTTACACCTCAGTCCTGGAAGCATGTAAGGGTCTGAAACACACCAGGGACTCTGCTGCTTCACCTGGTAGGTGGCTCTTGGAGGAACCATACTACACAATAACTTTATAGCATCCCATATACTGTCATCCACCAGTCTGTGCTGTGCTCTGCAAAGAGCTGGATGTCTCAAACTGGGACATCTGAAGCACAATGCAGGGACATCTCTCGAGGGTTTAGCTCCGAGGATGGACATCAGGTCCACTAGGACCCTGGACAGACTGGTAAAGGAGGTCTGTGCTTTGAATCCAGGGGCTGTGGACATCATGGAGCTGCTGCTGTTATACACTGAAGTCCTAAAGAGCTGGTGGAGGCTAAGGCATGTTGGAGAAGGGGGAGTGGGGCCAGGACCGTGGGTATGGGAGGAGCCCATCATCCAAAACTCTTTCATCCAACTTGGCAGCACCTACTCTGGGACCCTGGGGAACTGCTTTGTGAGGGCTGGAATTGTGACAGTGGGCCACCTGAGATGGACGGACGGGCTGGACTGAAGACACTGCAGCAACTGTCAGAGGAGTCAGGTGTTAGATCTTTGAGACTTCTGGAGGCTGCCCTGGGCAGGTGCTGGACTCGCTGTCTCCATCAGCACTGGATGAAGGGGGGGAGGAGCCTCCACTTTTCCCGGTGCTGCGGTTGGTAGCAGAAGGTTGGTGGGAAGAAGGAAATCTGCTGTTCTTTGCCTCTGTGAGCCTGGGGTGTTTTGAGGGTGTGAAGGGGAAAGTGTTGTATGCAGTATTAGTGAAGGTTAGGAGCTTTGCTGTATTGAAAGACATCAGGGAGCATCTGTTATGACCAGGGCCTAGGGGAAACTCTGGCAAAACCTGAATGTGAGACTCCCCTCTTCCCATCCTCCAAGCACCACCAGCAGCAAAGCCACTCAGGATTACCACGAAAAAATAGGAAAGGCAAAATAATTAAGTGGAAAATTCTTGAAATACCCGGCAGCTATCTGGTCAGGGTGCTCAGTCAGACACAACTAACATGCAACAACAACTTAACAAAAGAGGTGACCACTGCACTTAACAAAAGGCCACTTACGCAAACTAAGCCACATCTATCTCACCTCATGGACATCCAGATCCCAGACGAGCCCCCTATTGTTACAACCAGGGCCTAGGGGAAACCCTGGCACAACCTGAAAGTGAGACTCCCCTTTTCCAATCCTCCAAGCACCACCAGCAGTGAAGCGTTTTTAACTGGTTTTATTCAAAAACATAGCTTGTACACAAGGCACGGGGAGCTCCATGAGCCTGTACTAGGTTCAGCAATACCACGTTGCAGCATATAATCTACTTCCTTACGCAAAAGCTGTCGCTTAACAGGATTCCCTCTGTAAGGATGCTGCTTAATAGGAGCAGCATCACCTACATCAATATCATGTTGAAGAATGTTTGTGCGTGTCGGCATATCAGAGAACAGGGTAGGATTTTTATGAATCAACTCAGTGATGTCAGAACTTTTGGGAGAAACCAAATGAGAGAGATGGACATCAAAGTTAGTCAACATTTTAGAATTTGGCAACCTACCCTGAGAAAATTCTGGGCTAACAGTAACATCAAGATCCTCTGAAACAACGACAGTATCTTCACCTACGTGAATTGAATGAATCTTTACCAAGTAGTCACACTCACCGACCTGGTGGTCAATCACATATGGTCCACTATATTGAGCCTGCAAAGCGGAACCGAAAAGTGGCAAAAGCACAAAACTTTTGTCCCTTAGTGAAAACACTTGATGCCTCGCCTTCTTCTCGTACCATCCATTCATCTTTACTTGAGCCTCCCCCAAGTTTTGCTGAGCTAGATCACATGCCTTAGTTAGCTTAGACCAGAAGTTACACACAAAGTCTAGGAGGTTAGTAGGAGGAGACTGGTTTGTCAACCACTTTTCTTTCAACATTTTCAAAGGACCTCTCACAGTATTACACAGTCTTGGAAAAAGCAAAAAAAAAACACCCCTCGGGACTGAACCGATCCCGGGAGAGCCCCCAATCTGTTACGACCTCGGCTCTTGGAAAGCAACATGGGAATCAAAGAGCAATCGGTTCAGCCAAAATAACATTTATTGCACACAAAAAACAAACCATGGATAACAAAGAAACCCAAAGGTGGAGGCTGGTGGCATTGCGGCAGGCCCAAGCTGCAGTGAGAGAGAAACAGAGTGGGTGGAGCTACCTGGAGCTCTTAAAGGCCTCCCAGCAGGTGCCAGAGACCAGGAGGAAATAATGGGGAGGAGTTTCCGATCACCTGAAAAATTGAGAGATTAGCCTTGGACATAACAGGGATGTACAGTGTCTTTGTATAGTGCTGCGAGGAATACATAGACATGCTTAGATAAAAGTGATTAAAAGTAAAAAAAAGTGTCTTTCACTTGCTCTCTCTCTCTCGATTTTCAATTCAATTCAATTCAATTGGCTTCTTTGGCATGAGTTAACACTGTACACATTGCCAAAGAAAGCGTTTGGAATTCAAAATAATAATAACAATAAAGGAAAACAATATTAACAATAAATTAGTTATACTGTATGTTTAATATGTATAACTTATGATTGACTCAATCACAGTCATAGTCAGAATCAATCAATCTCAGTCAATAAGTCATCAATAACAATGAATCAATCAATCAATCAGTTTGTGTCAACTAAAAATGTCATTAAAACAGTAGTAAACAGGCTACAGTTCAAACAAGTAGTCTGTTGTCAACAGTAATAACAAAAAGAAGAAAACAACAAACAACAAAAACGATTGTCACTTCCTGTCTCTCAGTCTATGGCAGGCACAAAGACTGCGGAAATGTGTGTGTGTGTGTGTGTGTGTGTTGGTGTTGGTGGTGGTGTGTGTGTGTGGGTGTGTGAGTGTGTGTTTATGTTGATACGCGAAATAAATAAATAAATAAGAATGAAACAATTAAAAACAATTAAAATAAGTACATTCTGAGTTGTTTCTCAGGTTCCACTGGCTGTCCTCAGGTCGTGACATGAGATGATGAATTTGGCTGCAATGTTCTCACATTTGGGCATTTCCCCAAGTAAATATGGGAGTTTCTCCATGTCTGTTGTGTGTTCAAATTCAGGGTGTATTTTTATTATTTTGGGAAAGTGTTAATTTCTCAGAGCCTGGTATTTGGGGCATGAGGTGAGGAAGTGCAGTTCTGACTCGACCTGTTGTCGGTCACAGTGGGAGCAGAGTCTCTCCTCCTCTGGCAGCAGCTCTGTCTGTGCCGACCCTTCTCTATAGCCAGGCGGTGTTCACTGAGTCTGTACATAGTCAAGGCTTTTCTTAATTTAGGATCTGTTACTGTGCTCAGATAATTTGCTAATGTGAAGTTTCTTTTTAGCGTCAGATAACATTTTAATTTACTCTGTGTTTTAGTTGTTTCCTTCCAGTATGCGATATAGATTACTTCTTGTTGGTTGATAATTTGGTTTGGTCTGATTGGCTTGGTGTTGTGGTCCCGAGGCTGTCCGGGCCATGTTGGGCTGTCTGGACAGAGCCTCTGGACAAGCTGGCTGAGGGGACTCTTCTCTGGTTTCAGCTCTTGGCATGTTTTTCCTCCAATGCCACTGTTGAGCAGTCTGTAGAAAAGACCCTCATGCCAGATGGAATCAAAGGCCTTTGTGAAGTCAACAAAACATGCATAGGCCTTTCCTTTCTTCTTGTCTAATTCTTGCTCAATCAGGGTGTGGAGGGTATAGATGTGATCTGTTGTGCAAAAAATTGGTAAGAATCCAATTTGGCATTTATTCAAAACATTTTGGTCGTTTTTAAAACTGATTAGTCTTTTGTTAAAAATGTTACAAAAGGTTATTCCCAGGTTACTATTTACACAGATTCCACGGTAATTATTAGGGTCATATTTATCTCAATTTTTGAAGTGGTGTTATTAAACCTTCATTCCATATGTCAGGAAAAGTGCCAACTGCTAGAATTATATTAAAAAGTTTGAGTATAGCCAATTCTAATTTATGGTCAGAATATTTGATCATTTCATGTAGGATGCTGTCGACTCGAGAGCCCTTTTTTTAGCTTTCAGGGATTGGATGCTTTCCGTCAGTTCCTGCTCTGTTATTGAAGCATCTAGAGGGTTTTGGTTGTCTTTAATGACTAATTCTAAAGTTTTCCATTTGGCTTGTGTTTTGCTTTGGTCACTGTTCTTAGCAAAACTGCTGTATAATTTGGTAAAATAATTCATCCAAATGCTGCCATTTTGTATTGCCAATTGATCTTGTTGTGTATTGTTTAGAGCAGTGGTGTCAAACTGATCCAGTAAAGGGCCATGTGGCTGCAGGTTTTGATTTGGATCAGGTGTGTTCTTGCTTGGTTGGAATGAATCAGGTGTGTTCTTGCTTGGTTGGAATGAAACACACCTGATTTGGATCAGGTGTGTTCATGATCTGTTATAGCATAGTCTACCGTAGTACTGCCAAGAGCTGAACTAAATGTGTAACGGCCCAGAGAAGCTCCTCGTAACCTGCCATTGACTATATACAGACCTAGCGTGCGGCAGAGCTGTAAAAGCTGGGTACCGCTTGTATTGGTAATTTTATCAAAACTGTGTCTTGGGGGGAGTTCGGGGAGAGGAAAGCAGGTGTCTCCAGGTAGGCCTAAGTGCTGATCTCCCTGAATGTTTATAGTGCCAGCTTTCTCTCCAGTTCTAGTATTCAGGTCCCCACAGACTAGCACGTTTCCTAAAGTTTTAAATTGGTTTATTTCCCCCTCGAGAGTGGAAAAAATATCTTCGTTGTAGTAGGGGGATTCTGAGGGGGGTATGTAAATAGCACATAGGTAGACATGTTGGTCTGCACATATTATTTCTTCGTTAATTTTCATCCAAATATAAGATTCTACTTTTTTTTATAATTTCAATTGAATGGGTTAGTTCTGATCTTTACCAAATAATCATGCCTCCTGAGTCCCTACCCTGGATTACTGTATGGAGTTTAATTGATGGAATAATAATCTCAACGAAACCGTAAGGACAACCAGAGGAACTGTCTCCTCTGTACCATGTCTCTTGTAAGATGGTGAGTCTTTTACTTCTCTAATAAAATCTGGATTTTGGCTTTTGAATCCAAAAGCAGATGATCTAAGGCCTTGAATGTTCCAACATGTTATTTGAAATGATTTCATCTTTAAATGTGTTCTGTTTTATAAATAAGATAAACACAAAAACAAATAATAACGATACTAAAAACAAGAAATAAACAATTAAATTCGATTAAATTAGAGATGTTGGGGGATAGTTTAGAATGTGTGATGTATGATGTATGTATGTATGTGTCACACCGCGGTGAGGGCTCTCCTGTCTTGGGTTTTTTGTCTCGTGGATTTCATGTTTTATTTTGAAAAGTAACTCTCCTCTCGTTTCAGGTCACTTGCTCTTCCTCTCGTGTCACCGGTCTGACGTCTCCCCTAATTGTTTCCACCTGTGCTCCCTTCCCTGGTGTATATATTGTCTGTGTCTTCCCCTGTCTCGTCGCCAGAGTATTTCGTCCTGTTGTGTACCTCCAGCCCCCCCAGCCTTACCATAGTTGAGAAGTATTGTCTTGCTTGATTTCCTGTTTATTATTGTATTCCTCAGAAGTTGAGTGATTTTGTTTACTGTTAAGTTTTGGTCAGCGTGTTCTTTTGTGCTTCAGTTAATTTCTTAGTATTTTGTGTTTTCCTCCTTTGGGAGCGTTTTGATTTGTAGCTTTATTAGCTCAGTGTAGCTCAGTTCTGTTTATAGCCTTTTGCTTTATCCTCTTTTGAGAGCGATTTCTGTTGTTTAACTTTTTATAGAATTATTGTCGTTTTCAGATCAGCGTAGATATTTCCTTTTGTGTTTTCCTCGCCCCGGGAGCGATTTTCAGTTTGTCTGGTGTTTGTGCCAGGTTTTGATTTCCTAGTCTCTCGTCTGCTCAGACGAGTTAAGAGTTCATAGCCTGTTGAGTTGTCACTCCAACGGAAGTCGATACTTGAGTATCAGAATAAAAGCTTGTGTGGCAAGGAGGAGGTGAAAAGAAAGGAAAAATACTAAAAGCTCAACAACGCCACCCTGGGAATTTCACCCAGAGAATTATTTTCTTACGCAAGGCACACAGGTTCGTAGTTACTTAAAGGCGAGAGACGTGGTTCAAAGTTTTAAAATGCATTTTATTTTAATATATTCTTAAAAATCAATTAACTCATTCACACAAAAAACAAACCTAATCAGGGCTGGGGCCGAAGTGGATGGACGAAGGCTAGTGCAGGGGAGGAATCCACCAAAATAAAGAAACAAACTTAAGTCACCGGGCACACGTGGCAGACACACTCTCAGTGAAGAAAAACCCACTCCAAGGGACACAGCAAGACAAGACAAGGGAGGATGCCACCACCAGGTCACCAGCAACGCCACCACCGGCCTACAGCAACTGAAAAGGGAGGAAACAACAAATTAGTGGGGTTGCACACACACACAAAATGAAAGAAAACCTAACAAAACCATAACAGACAGACCCCTTCCCTAAAATCACAATATATCACTTAACTGCTGATATAACCAAAAAAAGAAAGAAAACAAAACTCAGTTACCAAATTCAATTACCGAGATTTACAAAATAGATTTACATAAACAGAATCCAAAATGAACTCGAACACACACTCAAAAATAATGAAACAGGATCCACACATTGATACACTCATTCACATAAGGGGCACCAGTCCCCAGTAAAACAGATAGTCGGGCCCAGCAGCGTGCGGCCGACCAACTGTCCTGTACAAGCCGACACTTCCGATGACCGCAGGACAACACCGTACGGCATGCAGCAGCAGCAAATATGAACGAGATGAACGTAGTAAACAACGCTCAAAGCAGCAGCAAATATGAACGAGATGAACGTAGTAAACAACGCTCAAAGCAGCAGCGGCCCAGGGAGGTGGCTACAGTAACACCTAATTAAGGAAAACCATCATTAGCATTGGCCAAGTTAAAATGATGAGGTTATGCATTAACGTATAGGCTACATACCTTTTTAGTAGCACAGACACTCACACACTCATGAGAGGAGGGAGGGAGAAAGGACTCCAGGCAGCCGCCAGCATTTACCTGTGACCACACTAGCATTAGCCACCTAGCAGCATCAACCACAACGGAGAGAGAGAGATGACACTCACCACCGCCAAACAATCACAGCGGCGCACACGGACAGGAAGCACACAGCAGCACACGATCGCCCTACAACACAACACAAATGCCTAAAACATAATGATCGAAATAAAACGGGCAGCGAGGTGAAGCAGCGTGCAGCCATACCTGTCGGGCACACAACCGCCGACCCGGAAATGATGAGAGGACGAACCGGTGGGCAGACTACCGCTTTTATACTGGCCCACCCCAATGCATAGCGGAAACCATAGTAACCAAATGTAAACAAAGGGCAGGAGGGGAAACAAGACAAAATGCTTATCCTGCTACACTTGCATTTACCGTTCTCTGTCTGCACCTGAGTCCTCATTTTTGCCTAGGCCTGACAGTATGTATGTATGTACATGATTTTATCTCAAACATTTTATGATTCTGTCTCTGCTCTTCTATTACTTAGCTATGAGGTTAGAGCAGAGCAGGTGTAGCATGTACTGTATCTCCCTGAGGTCACCAGTGGGGGGTGGGGGTGCCGCTCCTCTCACAACCTCAGCATAGTTCCGTCCAGTAGGCTGGGGTGCCTGTAGAGCTGGCTGTACTGCTGGAAGTAGGGGGGGGGGGGGGGGGGGGGGGGGGGGGGGGGGGGGGAGGGGGAGGGGGTCTAGGTTGTGGGGGCCTGTGTTGACTTGGTTGTGGGGTGTGTTGGTGATGCTGGTGATCTTGCAGGGGCTGGGGTGTTCTGGGTATCTGTGCTGCCAGTCTGGGCTGGTGGTGTCTAGGAGCCGATTGCTCCTCTGAGCGGTGGTGAGGTTTCTGCTGAAGGCGATGTCCTTCAAGGTCTTGGCCAGGATGGGGACTGCTTCTCTGTACAGGTGTACGTGGTCATACAGGCAGTCTGGACCTAGTATTAGGTGGTGAGCCAGGAACACGTTGGGTTTCAGGGCACAGTCCCTGGAGACGCTGGCGTTCACCCTGTGTATGGTGTGGGGGTGGAAGTCTCTTGTTGGCAGGAGGGTGGAGATGATGATTTTACAGTCTCTCTGAGTGTCAGACGGATGTGAGTGGGTGCGCATTTTCAGCGAGTGAGTGCGTTTCTATCTTTTGTATGTTTGTTAGATTTACTTCTGAAGTTGTATTTTGTGCTGTAGTTTCAGCAGAGCGGTATCGAACGGCCTTGGCTGTAAGTTGTGCCGACTCATGGAATCGGAGGTGTGGGGTTGGAGGCGCTCACATGCAGACACAGATTCAAACTTTGTCCGATTGTTAATTGCTCTGTGGAGGATTGCAGTTTGGCAATCGGAGAAATAGTCGGTTATGACGGTGTAAAGTCTACATCAAGGATGGACAATGGAGTCATTATCTTTCTGGACAGCATTGATGAAGTAATCACAGTTGTTGAACGACGTGTATTGATCCAGGACAGCTTTGTTCCGGTGGTACTGCTGGTTCATCCAGTCAAACAGATCATTCTGTCCAGAGTTCCTCCGTTCATTAGTAATGAAATGTTGCAGAGAGAACTGGAGAGATACAGACAGTTAATGTCTCCAGTCAAACTGATTCATCTGGGCTGTAAACCTCCACACCTGAGACATGTTGTCTCCTTCAGAAGGCAGGTCTTCATGGTTCTGAAAAACACTGAGGCGTTGTGTCTTCTGAGTGGATAAAAATGTTTTGGCTGTGGAGTGGAGGGTCACCTCATCCAGACCGGTCCACAGAAAAAGGATGCTGGTACAAGCAATGGTGAGACTGCAGCACCAGGTCCAGAACAAGAACACACAGAACACAGAACAGACTGAGCATCAAGGGGATGCTGGTTCAGATTCTGTTGGTTCATAGGCTGGTGGTTCAGGTGCTGTCGGCCCAGTTTTTGATGATCATGGTGCTGCTGATCTGGGTTCTGTTAATTCAGGTACAGCTGGTCCGGTTACTGTTGGTTCAGGTACATCTGGTCTGGTTTCTGCTGGTTCAGGTACAGCTGGTCTGGTTCCTGCTGGTTCCGGTACAACTGGTCTGGTTTCTGTTGACGTAAGGGAGCACATATATAGTGGCTTAGCCAAACCAAATAATACACATGGGGAATTAAGGACACAAGGGAACTACATCCAAATCCCCCCGATGGCATACAGGAAGTGGTCCAGCCTGACAAGCTTGGCCTAAGATTTAAGAGCACTCCACTTTTAGCCCCGCCTTTTGTTCCACCATGAAGAGGCCTCCCCCAACCACGGCAACTCAAGACAAAGAAGGAAACGATTAATTAGTGATGGTGAGATGAAGCTTCATGAAACACTGAAGCTTTCCATCCAATTGGTTCACACATGGGCCGAAGCTTCATTTTCTCTACTGTGCCATCAAGTAGACAATAAATGTGAAACAGGCAGAGTGGTTATAATGACACCATGGCTTTGGTGTGAAGCTTTGAATTGAATTGTGCTTAAATGATAATGCCAATAAACAAATAATATATTCATTAATAGTGTTGGTTTTTCTGATTTTCTGATAATGATGGCAGGGACAGAGGGGAAAGTTGAAACAAGTTGTGATGTGAATGTGTTTGTGTTACTAGGGACAAAATCTAACTCTTACAGTGGGGATATTTTATTCATTTTCATTAGAAAACAACAACTTCTCCACCATGCTGGGCTTCAGGTGGTATCTTTTTTTGGACAGGATTTCGCCTGCTTTTGAAAATACAGATGAAGCAGTAGTACAGAGAAATGCCATGGCAAGCTTGTACAAGTTTGGATAAACTTGTTTTGTCTTTCCAAATATTCAAGGGGGTTCTCCAGTATCTCAATGTTTGGTTCACCGAGGTACTTTTGGACCTCCACTGTTGCATCCGCAGTGACGTTTGAGGTCCTTGTCTGCACAAGTTTAGACTTTTAGACTTTAGACATTTATTTATCACACATCAGGGAAAGTTACTCATCACAATAGCAGGTGGACAGACATACAGACATACAGTAAGTACAGGGTAATGCACAAGATGGCAGAGGTAGAAGTGTAAATTAGTGCAAGATAAGTAGGTGCTTATGGTGCTACATTAGGAGTTACTGGTGTTGAACAGTCTGACAGCAGTTGGAATGAATGACCTGCGGTAGCGTTCCTTTAAACACCATGGGTGAAGCAGTCTGTTGCTGAAGGAGCTGTTTAAAGCCCCCACAGTCTCATGTAGGGGGTGAGAAGGGTTGCCCATTTGTTACCTAGGATAGAGAAACAGGCCGTAAGTGACTAAATAGGCCTACAATAACACAATTAGAATGTATCAATTACCTTGAGTCACAGGCTGAGAAGCTTCTGATGTGTGCGGTTGTGATGATGATGATGATGAGGAGGAGGACGCGCTGTTTCTGATCACAGCTGCACATTCAACAGTGAGCCTCTTCTCTGCTTTACTGGGTCTAAAGAAGCCTATCTTTTTAAATCTAGGGTTGAGCAGTGTCGTCAGTGACATGATGCTCATTGATTGCAATGTGTACAGCTTCTCCTTTAGTTGCCTCCTCAGACTCTCAGCCATTGCTGTGCCCTCAGGAGTTTGGCCAATTCCCACATCCTCCTCCTCCAGTGCATGATATAGCATCAATAAGAGGGGAATGACTTTTGATCACACTCACACTCTCTTCCCCATTGACAGCTTGACTGTGGCTTCATCGAAGAGGGACAGCACTTTCAGAGATTCTGCTATTATATCGTACTGTTCTGTTGTGAGTGGGGCAATGTCTGTACGTAGACCTGCCAAAGCTGCTCCTACAGGTTCCCTTAGGTTGTGAACATGTTGGAGCATATGATATGTGCTGTTGGCCCATTTGCTCCTGAACCTGTGTCAACCTCTCCTATAAAATTAGCCAACAAAAAGTGATTATTCACTGCAGCTGCAACTTATACAAAACAGTCTAATTTAGAATATTGCAATGAAATAGCCCACTATCTTTGTCGATTTTGCCTAGATGTCCGACAACTCAGAGTTTTGTCCAAGAGCCTTTTTAATCAGCAGATTTAACGTGTGTGCCACACAAACAGAGCTTCTTGGCACAAGCACCCATATCTGCAGCACCATCAATCACAAGGCAAGTGACTTTCTGAGTGATACTCCACTCTGACAAAAGTGCTGCTTTCACCTTGGCCAAATTCTCAGCAGTATGGGCCTCAGGGAAATGCAGCACCCCTAAAAGAACGTATTGCAAAGAGGTGATTGCATCTATGAAATGGCATGTCACAGCCAGATACGCATAGGTTTTAAAGGGATTGTTCGTGTTTTTTAAGTGGGGTCATATAAAGTACATATCTATACTCAGTCTGTGACCTACCATAATCACCAATCAGCGCAGCCTCAGTTTGGAGGAGTAGATAGCTGCTCTAGCCAGACGCTCAGCTTTTGTACTGCAGCTAACGGGGTCCGATGAAAAAGCTAAATTTCACCACCTAAAACAAGACTCACCTAAAAAAATCTATAACAGTTCAAGTGTACATTGTATAGAGAAAATTCACACCGCTTTACATCGCCGTCAGACCGCCCTTTCTTTTGGCAATACATTTCTCAATACGTTCCCCCTGGGGAACTCCATATTTCACATCAGTAAAAATTGATGAGGTACCAATGTAAGAAACAAATTGTGTTCTATTAGATAGATATGATTTTCGCCAGGCTAGAGCTAGGCAAGAGATGCCAAATTGACTTTCAAGTTGGTCTGACAAAATGCTATGATCTATAGTATCAAATGCAGTACTGAGATCAAGTAAAAGGAGCACTGAGGTAAGTAAAATGACCTTTAGTAAGTAAAATGTAAAATGTAAGTAAAATGCCATTTATAGATTATAGATATAGATGAAATAGAAGAAAGATGAAAATGTGGAAAAGTTTTCCAGTGTGTGGTGTTATTAACATGTGTTCTGTTGTGTTTTTGATGACGAGCTGTTCTTTGGACATGACTGAGATTACTTAGATTCTGTTAATCTTTATTTATTGACCGTGTTGTTTTTTGATTGTGGTTTTATGATATATTTATAATATCTTGAATTTTAATAAAGTATTGTTGAAATTCAAAATCCTCTCTGTCTGTGTCTTTCTGTTGTTGTGGTTTGTTGTTATCTTAGTCTACCAGGTGGAGGTGGATTCAGGGGCGGAGTCTGTCCGGCTGCTCTGCAAAACCACAGTTCAACTGTCTGAAGACTCTAAAGTGGAGTGGAGGGATGGAGACAACAGGAAGGTCCATGTGTATCAAAACGGTTCTGACCAGCCTGAGGAACAGGACCGATATTACAGAGGTCGAACAGAGATGAAGAGAAACCTGCTGGAACCTGGATACCTCAGTCTGACCCTGAAAGACCCCAAAAACTGGGACAGTAAGACCTACACCTGCACCGTCTACAACAGGGGGAAAGACATTCTGATGAAGAAACAAGTGGAGCTGAAGGTCAGAGGTCAGTACTGTAGATACAGTCCAATCAGAGTTGACAGTATTGATCTGAATGTGATGTTTTTATTTGATCCAGAAGAAAGTTGAAGGAACGAGCTAAAAGAAACAACAAATCTTTTCATCACTTATCATAGTTTGTATCAGTTATTGATTGATGATCAGTTCTCAGCTGATTCAACAAATCATCACTTCCTCTTGAAGAAGCTGATCAAAGAAAATGTTAAACTGGACATCACCAAATGTGAAAGTGACAAAGAGAAGCAACAAACAGCAGTTCAACACTGAGATGAGACATTACTGTGAAGACCACAGGGACAAAACATCACAACACCACCAGGACTCTGATCATGTCCAACACCTTGAAAACCTGGTTTTACTTCCTGTGTTTCTGTCCCATGTTTCCTGCTGCTCTCATCTGGTTCTGTCCTTCAGCTTTCTCTACTACTTTGTTATCAATCAGTAAAGTTATTCAAAACGGCTGCTGCTGTCTTTACAGCTGATGTTGTGCTTTGTTTCCTCTCAGCCTGTCAGGTGGAGGTGGAGGAGGGGGAGGAGTCTGTCCAGCTGCCCTTCAGAACTACACCTGACCTGCCTGAGGATTCTAAAGTGGAGTGGAGACGCTATGAACCCTCATACAGGACAGTCCACCTGTATGAGAACAGATCTGACCAGCCTGAGAAACAGCACCCGGATTACAAAGACCGAACAGAGATGAAGAAAGACCTGTTGAAGACTGGAGACCTCAGTCTGACCCTGAAATACCCCAAAGAGACAGACTCAGGAAAATACTGGTGTGAAGTCTACAACAAGGACGGAGACCTCCTGAGAGTGAAAACAGTGGAGCTCATAGTCAAAGGTCAGTATGAAGACACAGAATAGAGGTCTGTGTGTCTGTCTGTGACTGGCTGCTTGTCTCTGATTGGCTGCTTGTCTGTGGTTGGCTGCTTGTCTGTGGTTGGCTGCTTGTCTCTGGTTGGCTGCTTGTCTCTCTCCAACTGTTCTCTGTCTCCTCTGCAGGGAGAACTCAGATCAAAGATGAAACAGAGGACATCAGGAACAGAAGCAGTTCCACTGATCCGACTCCTCTGATGGCTGATCAATCTGTTGATCTGTTGGTCAATCTTTGATTACTAATCTGATGTGACTTTGGATCAGAGACTAAATGGAGGTGAAGGAGCTGATGGAGGACGGATGAAGACAGGAGGACGCTTTGTCAGCTTCTTCTTCACTGTGACTCCTCCTACTGACTCTCACACACAGTCTACACACTCAATATTGATGACTATTGATCAGTGACATCAGAGTGATATCAGAGTGATGTCATATGGTGGTGTGGACTGAAACATGTGGTTTAGATCCTTTGAACTCTGACAGTAAAGTGTAAATACAACCTCAGATGTAGAGACAGCAGGTCTCTGCAGTAACAACATGCATCATTACCTTTACAGAGTGTCTACTGATAGAAACACGTCACATTAATACACACCAAAAGTCAAATATATATACACATATTGCATATACTAATTATTGCTGTAAGCTTTTAAAAGAAAAAGATGATTTAATCAATGAATAAATGAACATCCCTTCATATTTTAACTTTGTGGTACTCTGATAGTACAAAGGTTTCTTGCTGCATAAGTCCTGTCAACAGCTCCATGTGGGTCTTTGTTCACATTTACTTTATATTTTATGATCTTTAATGAATTTTTTTTTAATCATTTTTGACCAATAACTATTTTTTTGCTTATATCTTAGAAAATAGTGTGTCACTAAAATGGAATGAACATGCGTTCACGGTTCTATTCACGTTGTGGGAGTAGACACGATTAAGAGTTAAAAACCGTGCGATTAAACAAGCGCGAGTAATCCAGCATGAATATTTACTTCGGGTTTTGTCTGAATGCAGCATAAAATCTTTGTTGTGGGCGCAAGAAATTTGAAATTGAAGGTTATCAAAAAGTATGAAGCGTCAAAATGTAGGTGCAGAAAGTCAACATTTAACATGTATTGTTGTTGATTTTTTTTTTTTTTTTTTACCAAGACAAATGACAATCAGAAACTGAAGACAGGACAGGAGACTCTCCCGAACCTCAGGCTGAAGACTCTCCTGAACCTGAGGCAGAAGACTCTCCTGAACCTGAGGCTGAAGACTCTCCTGAACCTCAAGCTGAAGACTCTCCTGAACCTCAGGCTGAAGACTCTTCTGAACATCAGGCTGAAGACAATAAGTGTCTGGAGTGAGACCAAAGAACCTCAGTCAAGTTTAAACTCTCAGAAAAACATTGAAGTCCCTGTAAGTGGTGTAGGATGTGGTACTGGCAAGGAAAAGTTTACTTCCTCTCATTGTGGTGAAAGATCTAGCAAAGACTCGAGGAGTCAGACAGGAGAGAAACCATTTAGTTGTTGTGACTGTGGTAAGAGATTCAACTACCAGCAATATCTTAACAGACACAGAAGGATTCATAGAGGAGAAAAACCTTTTTGTTGTTGTGAATGTAGTAAAAGATTTAGCCGGCAGCAAAATCTAATCAGACACACAAAGGTGCACACAGGAGTGAAACCCTTCAGATGTCGTGAATGTGGTAAAAGATTCATCCAAAAGCGAGACCTTATCAGACACACAAAGATGCACACAGGAGAGAAACCCTTCAGTTGTCGTGAATGTGGTAAAAGATTTGTCCGAAAGTAAAATCTTTTTACACACACAAAGATTCACACAGGAGAGAAACCGTTCAGTTGTCATGAGTGTGGTAAAGAAAGGAGAGAAACCATTTAGTTGTGGTGAATGTGGTAAAGGATTTACCCAACAGCAACATGTTACCACACACATCAGGACTCACAAAGGATAGACATCACAAAGTTGTCGTGATGTGGTATGTGGTTAGAGATTCAGCTGACAGCAACATCTTATCACACATATCAAGATTCACACAAGAGAAAAAGCATTTCTTTGCTCTGAGTGTTGTAAATAATTAAACAATGAATTTAGACATAAGAGAAGTATGACCCGCGTGGCACGTTAAATAAATACAAGTGTGATCGTAAGTGAACATTCTCACGCTTATTTTTGTGATTTGTTCAGTGTTTGTGTTGTTGAGGAAACTGTATGTGTTCTATTTAAATATGTTGAAGCTGTGTTTGGATGTAAATCAGAGGTCCTGTTGTGGAGACAGTTCATCCCATATTAAATTCACAAACAAGCAAATGACTTTCTTGTGTTCAAGCATTTGTAATTCTGAAGATTCCTCTGAGCTGAAAGACACCTGTGAATGAAACGTATCTGTCTTTGTTTAATCAACAAACACTGTGATGATTCGATCCCTTCCTCAGACCTCTGAACTCTTCTTCTATCCTGTCTTTCCAGCAGAGGTTTCAGGGACTCTGTGTGTCTGTTGTCAGATCACTTGAGCGTCCTATTCGTGACACCAGTGTTGTGTCGGCAGTTTGTCCAATAAAGAATTCACAAACAACAGAATGTCTTTCTGGTGTTTATTCAATGATTTGTTAGTGGACACAGTACAGAGTGTTTTTCTGTAAGTAGCGTTTACTTGTCGGAGCTTTTGTGAGGTTTAAGGGGAATTCTGGATCTTTTAAACCTGGACCTATATTTACATGTTTGATATGCAAATGATTTATGCTTCATGAATGTTTTGGATCCATCCAGTTGATCTCCTCAGCTGGCAGCCATGACACAACTGCAACGTGATCCTTATGGGCAACTCCGACTGTCAAACTTCAGTCCACTAGAAGAGTTTTTGTCTCTGACAGGCTGAGGTTGTTGTTCTCAGAGTCTGACAGAAAATATTCCTACAGAGACCGTTTTGTTAAATAATAAGATTAGTTTTGTATCCAGAAACACAAGTCCTGTTCAAGAAGTCTCTCTCTGAAATCTGGTGAGAGGTCACCTTTTGATCCTCAGAATCAGTTAAATATTGAGACATGACTTTGGAAATCCTCGTGGTAAACTCCAAACTCTTCTCTCCAACTTTTGGTAACAAAACAGATCTTATTATTTAACACAACGGACACTCTGTGTGGGAACCATGTCTGTGATGATGTCAGACTCTTACTAGTAGATTTCACTGAGCACATCTGCATTCCTGAAGACTATGCTTGTCTTTAAAGGAGCTATTTCTAATTTCAAGCCACCTGCTTCCATCCAGTTCAAACTCTCTTTGTTATTTATTTCATTTGTTTAATTTATTTCTTTGCAGATTCTGTGTTGCAAGTTGTTAAAACCTCAGTCTGACCCTGAAAGACCCCAAAGAGACAGAGAATATTTAACATTTGGTGTTGCGTGTGGCCATGACTTACTCCCTCACTCAGACATTCAACCACTGTGCTGTGCCTAAAACGCCCATGTCTTCCTTCCTCACTCAGGCTGCACCTACAGCAGATCCAACTCGTTACCGCCCAATAAGCAGCCTGCTATACGTCAGCATGTTCAGTTGCTCAGCAACACCACAGTCCCACATTATGATTTGTTAAACACCTTTTTCTTTCAGTAATCTTTGATTTAGTTGTCATTTTATTTGGCCTGGAGATGGCCGACAGTTCTACCTTTTCATTTAGTTTTTAGTTTATAATTTGGTTTTGTCAGGTAGGGAGGGGGGCCAGCTTCGACGTCCCTATAGGGCAGCGGTGTCAAACTGATCCAGTAAAGGGCCGTGTGGCTGCAGGTTTCATTCCAACCAAGCAAGAACACACCTGATCCAAATCAGGTGTGTTCTTCCTTTACTGGATCAGTTTGACACCACTGCTATAGGGGGTAGCCTGGAGTTTGGCTGGCATCTCCAGGTCCCTTTTGGTTGGCTGACTTCTTCATTTTGGTAAAGTATTTATATTGCATTTCAGTATGATTTCATTAAAGAATGTGTATTTCCTTGTGGGAAATGTTAGGTAATAAAACCCATTAAAACGACTTATTTTCTGGTGTCCTTTTATGTTGAGGTCTCCAATTTGAGCCACTGCTTAATTTATTTAACTGTTTGGAGGCTGTAACATTTAGATTTAGATTTTTTATTTAGATTTAACATTGAAATTCTATTTTTACAAGAGAACTAAATATCACAAAGTTCCCAAATATTGCTGTAAATCTGGTTGTTAGTGGCAACCTATTTGCCACTCTTGCAGGACGTAAAGTTTCTGTACTCGTGCTTGTCGTAAGGCAATAAACTCCAAAGAAATTCCAAGAAGGAAACGAAGCCGATGTAAAAAGCAAAAATGTGGCGATTTATTCTCAAAATATCCAACTTAAACAAAAATACAGATTTCCAAGCAAAATTGTGGGTATCCAGTCTGTCACCTCACACTAATTGACAGAAAACAGAAAAGCTCTTATGTCTAAAATGATGGTTAAGCTACGGTCAGAAAATTGTTGCTCCCGTCCTGCTCTGTTACCTTAATTACCTCAAAACAGATGCCGACAGGTGCCCACATGGCTAGTATTTACTACCTTTTTGCAACAACAAACTGCGCTTTACGGCAGTATCGGTTTTGTGGCAGCAATACAAAATAAAAGCATAATAAAACCTTATCTACTGAGTAGACATTACTTACATTAAGATGAAACAAAATATCAGTTATGATTAATTCTTATAAATGAAAGCATAATATATATTAACTAATTAGACACAAAATGCAAACACAAGCCCCATGTTCTCCATGGCTCTAACATTCCGGCCCCTAATTGTTCTTGTGAGCCACAAAACAATTACCTTTTACATATTCTAAGAGCCATATAACAGAATCTTCAAAAACACAGAAAAAAGGGAAGCAATGTCCATACAAGCTGGTCTTCTTATCACACCAGGAACTCTTTTAAGCAGCTCTGTACGTAAAACAAAAAGGGGGGGTGGGGGGTGGAGTCAGAGGTTCAAGCACATAACTCACCGTTGGAGATCAACCTTTACCGCTGTCTCTTAAGTGACAATGTAGAAGGGGCGCTACATATCACTTTCAAGTAGCAAGCAGAGCTTGGTCACAGGCCGTAGAAGAACAGTTGTGCTGCCTTTCACCTTCGCCTGACGAACATGTCCTCTGCTATCTTTGATTGTCTGGATCACTCGACCCATTACCCATGAATTTCGTGGGGCGGATTCATCCACTATAAGGACAATATCATTTTCACTGATATTCCTTTTTGGATGGGACCACTTTTGTCTCTCTTGTAAGCCCAGTAGATACTCCTTGGTCCAGCGTCTCCAAAACAAATCTGCTAAGTACTGGATCTGGCACCATCTGCGTCTGGAGTATACGTCATCTCTGTCAAATATGCCAGGAGGTAGGGGGGTTATGGCCTTCATCAGCAGCAGATGATTTGGGGTCAAAGCCTCGAAGTCATTTGGGTCGTTTGAGACTCTGGTGATGGGGCAGCTATTTATAATCGCCTCAACCTCACAAAGCAGTGTGCAGCCCCTCCTCATCAATTGTTTGCTGCTCCACGATGGAGTTGAGCACTTTCCTTATTGTTCTTCTCTGCCGCTCCCATACTCCTCCAAAATGGGACGCAACCGGTGGGTTGAACACCCATGTGATGCCTTTACTCTGCAATGTGTCTTGAATCTTTGCGTTATTCAAAGCCTTTACTGCCTCCCGCAGCTCACGCTCCATGCCCACAAAGTTTGTTCCGTTGTCGAAACGCATCAGCCGAATCTGACCCCTCTTAGTGATGAACCTGCGCAGTGCGTGAATGCAGGAGTCAGTGTCCAAAGAACTTGCTACCTCGATGTGCACAGCCCTCACTGTCAAACAGGTAAAAACCACGCCATACCTTTTGATCATGGTCCTACCTCTTTTTATCTCAAAGGAACCGACATAGTCCACACCGACACTTGTAAATGGTGGCTCATCAGGTACAAGTCTGTCACTGGGAAGGTCCGCCATCACTTGACTTTCTCTCTTCCCATGCTGACGTCTGCAGGTAACACATTGTGACAGGACATGTCGGACGGCTGCATGGGATCTTGTAATCCAATACTTCTGCCGTACCTTTGACAAGACATGATTTCTGCCACTGTGACCGAGTTCCTCATGAGCAGATCTGAGAATGAGAGAGGTAATATGCAGGTCTTTGGCCAAGATTGCAGGATGTTTAGACTCCTCTGACATTGCTGACTTATTCAGCCTGCCACCGACTCTTAGTATGCCATCTTGTATGATTGGTGACAGCCGATAAAGAGGGCTGCTTTTTGGCGCTGCTTTTCCTTCCTGAAGCATGGCGATGTCCTTACAAAATCTTTCTCTTTGACTGAAGCGTACTATTTCCAACTCTGCTTTTGCAACATCACTTACAGAGAGGGGTACAAAGGAGAATGAAGCTTTTAAGCTTTTCATTTGTTTGTCCAACTCCAACCTTTTTTATGCAACACTTCTTTTAAGGTGACACCAGCTTGAGTAGTGATGAATGAGTTAGGAAGTCGCATTTGTGCTCTGCTCGGCACTAAGTGCGTAAACTGAAGCTTCTTTTACCTCTGGGTCAATGTTGAGAGGCTGACATATGTTGTGTGGCATTTCAGACCACTCAGACTCCGGTTTTGTTAAGAAGTCTGGACCCATGATCCAAGTTTTTGCCTTTAGAAAACCATCCACAGTAAGCCCTCTGGATTCATAGTCCGCAGGATTGTCTGAAGTACTCACGTATCTCCACTGAGAGACCTTTGACCTTTCTCTGATTGCCGCAATCCGATTGGCAACGAACATGCGGTATCTTGCTGTCTCATTTTTGAGATATTGAATGACCAGCATGCTGTCTGTCCAAAAGACAGACTCCTCCAGACTCTGATCCAATTCAGCTCTCATCATTGTATCCATCTTAGCAGCCATAGACGCAGCAGTAAGCTCAAGTCGAGGTATAGTAACCGGTTTCAATGGCGTAACCCTGGCTTTGCCAATGATGAAGGCACTGTGTGTCTGGTTCTTATGATTTTTGGAGACCATGTATGTGACTGTACCATACCCTTTCTCGCTTGCATCTGCAAAGTGATGGAGTTGAGCTGAAGCAGTCTCACCAAAGTTACTCGGCTTAACACATCTATTCACTTCGAAACTGGCCAGATGATGTAAGCTTGTCACCCACTGATGCCACTGTAGAGCCAGAGCCTCCGGCATTCTGTCGTCCCATGCATGTTTAGTCCTGCATAGCTCCTGCAGAATCTGTTTCACTGGAAGGATGAGCGGAGCCAAAATCTCAAGTGGATCATAAATAGTGCTCATCATTGAAAGCACTCCTCTCCTTGTCAGTGGTTTGTTCTGAATTGAGACTCTGAACTTTAGCATGTCAGACTCAACGCACCACTGAACCCCCAGAGCTCTTTCGATAGGGAGGCAATCCTTTTCCAAGTCAAGCTCTTTGACCTCTTTGGCTCTGTCGTCCTCATGTATGGAAGCAAGCACTGCTCTGCTGTTGGAAATCCACTTTGTGAGATGAAAACCTCCAGCAGCACATAGACGCCGGAGCTCCTGAATGAGAGCAACTCCCTTTTCCTCGCTGCCAACCGACTTAAGGCAGTCATCCACGTAAAAGTTCCTTAAGATAGTGTTAGTTGCCTCTGAGCTGAATGCTGCCTGGTTGTCCTCAGCACACTTTCGTAGAGCAAAACTCGCACAGCTGGGTGATGAGGTTGCGCCGAACAAGTGAACAACCATCCGGAATTCTTTCAGCTCCTGACTGAGGTCTCCTTGAGGCCACCACAAAAACCTCAGCATATCAGCGTCTTCAGCTGGAACCCTGACCTGACAAAACATGCCTTCAATATCAGACATGAAGGCGACTGGCTCTTGCCTGAATCTTGTCAGCACACCAATGAGGGAACTAGTAAGGTCCGGCCCTTGCAAAAGCTGAGAATTTAAGGATGTACCTTGATACGCGGCAGCACAGTCGAACACCACCCTTAACTTGCGCTTTGTTGTGTGGTAGACCCCATGATGCGGTATGTACCATATCCTGTTGCCATCTTTGCAGATTTCTCCCATGGGAACTTCCTCAGCATAGCCTTTCTCAAAGATTTCCCTCATGAACTTTGTGTAATCTTGATGAAACTCCTGTTTTCTTGATAATTTCCGTTTTAGGCTTTCCATCCTCTGCACTGCAACAGCGCGGTTGTTTGGGAACGTCACGTCCCATTTCTTTAAGGGAAGGCTGATGCTGTAATGGCCTACGTTCAGCTTCACTGATTGTGATACTGAGTCCATGAACTGTCTATCCTCACTAGACATTTCCAACTTCTCAGTTAGCTGATGCTCAGGGAAGTCAAACTTAATTTGCTGCTGAGTGAGCTCTTCCAGCTTCGCTACTGAGATCCTATTTACCGTTATTTGTGGCCAGTCAGCGTCGTCTTTGCCGGTAATTTCTCCTCTCAACAGAAGCCCATGGATTGTCCAGCCTAAAATTGTCTTTACAGCATAAGGGCCGCCGTCCTCACTGTGGATAACCCTCCAAGGCTCAAGTGCTTTTGGTACATTTGTTCCTATTAACAAACCAATAGCTCTGTCAACCTGATTGAGCTGAACCTCTTTCAAATGAGGCCACTTATCCACATCGCTCTGTTGTGGAATGTTCTCTTTTTGAACAGGAATCTCAGCCTGTGAGAAGACTTGTGGAAGCTTCAAGAAATTGTTCTCATCCAAACTGCTGACCTCGAGTCCCATGACAACATGTGTACTGATTGTCTGCTCTTTTCCCATGGTGCGGAGCAAAATGTTGGCCTTTTTTCCTGTTACCTTTAGGTCCCTCATCAACTCCTCTGAGCAGAAAGTTCCAGTACTGCCTGGGTCTAAGAATGCATAAGATTCAATTGTTTTGTTGCTCCTTAAACATCTGACTTTCATTGGAACGATTGAGAGTGAACAGGCCGATTCCCCGGCCCCAGTGCAACCACATGTTTCACTGTCTGTTGTGGGGGAGGAATTGGAAACTGATGACTCAGCATTCCTGCTTTCGCCAGCAGAGGGAGCTGACTCAACTTTGTTGAAGTGCAGGATGGTGGGGTGTTTCTGAGAAAACGTTTGACAGGTGAGTCTTTGGTGACAGCCTTTGCTTAACCCTTGCGTTGCCCTTTCGGGTCAGGGTGACCCACCCCCGAAATCATTACCGCTTGTGTCCGGTAGAGGCCGCTATTACCCCCCCCCCATGCCTTTTTGTCACGCATGACCCCCCCTACAGTCGATGACTGGTATAGCACGCAGTGCTTTTAGCCCTTGCGTTGCCCTTTCGGGTCAGGGTGACCCACCCCCGAAATCATTACCGCTTGTGTCCGGTAGAGGCCGCTATTACCCCCCCATGCCTTTTTGTCACGCATGACCCCCCCCCTACAGTCGATGACTGGTATAGCACGCGGTGCTTTTAGCCCTTGCGTTCATTCACTTAGTTAGACATCAGTCGTTCAGATCCCCTTGATCTCCCCTTGTTTGCAGACGAAGAAGAAGAAGAAGAAGAAGAAGAAGAAGAAGAAGAAGGGCTCAGGGTTTGCCAATGTAAATGGTGTTGGTGGTGTTGATGCTGTTGCTGCTGCTGCTGCTGCTGCTGCTGCTGCTGCAGAACAGGTGTAGGCTGAGTAAACACTGGTCTCCAGAGAGTCAAAATTTCCCTTGCGGCTGAATCAACAACCACTTCTTCTTATCCCAAGAGACCCAACTTCCCCCTTTCATCTCATCTCCAGACACCCAACTTCCCCCTCATGTGATCTACAGCTGAGTAAACCAGAAATCTAAACTTTCCCATGCTCTGATATGCAGCTGAGTAAACACATAGTTACTCTGTTCTCCATAAACCTAAATATTATCTGAGGCTGAATAAACAACCACTTCCTCTTATCCCAAGAGACCCAACTTTCCCATCCTCTTTGATATGCAGCTGAGTAAATACATCGTAACTCTGTTCTCCAGAAACCCAAATTCCCCTTTATATTTGTCTGCGGCTGAATAAACAACCAATTCCTCATGGGTTACGCGTAAGATGTGTAACATGAAGGAGACAGAGATGTCTCATACTGTGTTCAGAGAGCCAAAATTTCCCTTGCAGCTGAATCAACAACCACTTCTTCTTATCCCAAGAGACCCAACTTCCCCCTTTCATCTCATCTCATCTCATCTCCAGACACCCAACTTCCCCCTCATCTGATCTACAGCTGAGTAAACCAGAAATCTAAACTTTCCCATCCTCTGATATGCAGCTGAGTAAACACATCGTTACTCTGTTCTCCATAAACCTAAATTCCCCTTAATATTATCTGAGGCTGAATAAACAACCACTTCCTCTTATCCCAAGAGACCCAACTTTCCCATCATCTGATATGCAGCTTAGTAAACACATCGTAACTCTGTTCTCCAGAAACCCAAATTCCCCTTTATATTTGTCTGCGGCTGAATAAAACAACCAATTCCTCTTGGGTTACGCGTAAGATGTGTAACATGAAGGAGACAGAGATGTCTCATACTGTGTACTGTAGGTTTTCATAAACATTTCTGCAAAAGGCAGAAGAATACAGAAGAATGTGAGGACAAAACTGGTAGACATTTCTCAGAGTTTTCCTGTTTTTATTTTTATTCAGCCCAGCAAAGCAAAGTACATCGCATCACATCATATAATAGTTGAGACATGAGAAGCTTCATAGCGGGGCCCGAGAGGCTTCTTAGAGCTGGGAGCTGTAAAAAAAAAAACACAAAAAAACAAAATGAATTTAAAAAATAGATGAAAATACAGAGATGACTTGTTCTACGATCAAGGTCGAGGGTAACAATTACACATCACACAAACACAGGTTGTTACTCTGAGTCTTTACCCGTCTTCAGTCTTCATGTCATGGACATGGCCATCATTTTCCCTTTTGAGTTGTCGGATACATTCTCTAAGCTGTGCAGAGGGTCCAATCTTTCCGCACAACTTGTACAGCAAGGGTCTGTTGCTCTCCTCTGTCAGACTCAGGAACTTTTTTGTGTCAATCCCTTCAGATGCAAAGTTTGGGATATGACACTCCAAACCCCACTCTCTCAACTTGGTCTCGACAAAGGCGTCCATTATAACAGACGGGGGGGGGGAAAAAACCCAAGAGTAGAATGAAGCTCTCTGAATGAATGAATGAATGAAGTGCTTGCAGTGCTTGCAGTATCCACATCTATATGAAACCAGTGCTCTGACTGAGCTATATCTGTCAGCATTGGATCTGACTAGCTTTATGTTGTCCACCTGACGCAAAGTCATCCGCCTGACGCGAGGTCATCCGTCAGACTCAATGTGTTCCAACTGACGCAAGGTCATCCAACCTGCGCTGTACTGTTGGCATTGGCAAGCCTGTGCTGTTACGCGAAAACGGAGATGGATGTGGATTTCTGACACAAAAGCCGTAGGCGCTGTTACGCCAACACGGAGATGAGTCTAAATGTCATCTGACATGTTTGGGATTGTTTCTTTTCTTTTCTTTTCTTTTCTTTTCTTTTCTTTTCTTTTTTTACAGCCTGTGCTCTGCTGTTGACAGTGGCAAGCCTGCGCTGTTACGCGAACACGGAGATGAGTCTACATGTCATCTGATATGTTTGGGTTCCTTTCTTTTTTGTTCTTTCTTTTCTTTCCTACAGCTTGTGCTGCGCCTTTCACTTTGGCAACCTTGTGCTGTTACGCGAAAACGGAGATGGATGTGGATTTCTGACACAATGTAATCCCACCAGTCAACCAGTTTCTTTAGTTCAATATAGTTTTATTTCATTTTGTAACAAACACACACCGACATGACATGTAGATTGGCACAGTAACATTTTTTTTTTGTCTTTCATTTCACTTTACAAACACTAGCACATCCTCCTTGGACATCTTTGGAAGGTCAAAGGCGTGCATGTTAAAGGAGGCCACCACCAATGAGATGAACTCCCGGTTTGCTTGAGGGATGCTGGTGTCGCCGCACAGTTTCTGCAGTAGCCGAGCCATAGCGGCGGTATCGTCTTCGTTTAACTCAAACTCTATATATTCCTCTGGAAGCAGCTGCTTGTATTGCATCAGCAGGTCCAGGGCGCATTTGACCTCCACGATCCTGTTCTCGTAGATGGGTGTCGTCATCATGTTTTTGAGATGCGCGACCTTATCGCCGAGCGCAGAACGCACCTTCTCCGTCAAATGCACAACGGGAGGTTTTCTCCTGACTGAAACATACAATACAAACAAACAAACAAACGTGCAGAAGATTATCACTTTGGCTGAACAAACAGCGTGTGGTGGTGATTGTTCGTATTCCAGGCCTCGATCGATTCGCTCAGCATAGCACATACTCACCAAACTTCCCCCGGGGTCCGGATTCGAGCAGGTCTAAATACATGCCTCTATCCACCTGAAAAACGACCCGTAGGAATTTCATTGCGCTTTCCTCGCTCTCGAGGTAGCGATCGATGAGTTTGGGCATCATCTCAACCTGATTGATCTTGCAGTGATAAGACCTGAGGAGATCATTATCCGAATCTCCTGTCCGTAAATGATTCACATAAGAGCTCATCATGCTGTGTCTATCTGCTATGTCTTGCTTCCACGCCTGCAACATCTGGATGCGTGAAGTCCACTTGATTGAGCCTGAGCTCTGGGCATTGTCAGCTTCCACCTTCAGCATTTCTTCTAACACTTTATCCACCGTGTTCACATCGACGACGGGGCTCGCCATGGTCACAGACTTTTGGTGTAGTGCGCAGGCTTAGCACTACACAGAAAGAGAGAGGATTGTGAGTAAATGGAGCTGTTGTTCTGCAGTCTACTTATAAGCATTTATATACGCATGTGACGCAATGTTATCCAACCTGTGCTGTGCTGTTGGCATTGGCAAGCCTGTGCTGTTACGCGAACACGGAGATGAGTCTAAATGTCATCTGACTTGGTTTTTTTTTCATTACAGCCTGTGCTGCGCCTTTCACTTTGGCAACCTTGTGCTGTTACGCGAACAGGGAAGTGAGTCTAAATGTCATCTGACATGGTTTTTTTTTTTTATTACAGCCTGTGCTGCGCCTTTCACTTTGGCAACCTTGTGCTGTTACGCGAAAACGGAGATGGATGTGGATTTCTGACACAATGTAATCCCACCAGTCAACCAGTTTCTTCAGTTCAATATAGTTTTATTTCATTTGTAACAAACACACATCGACATGACATGTAGATTGGCACAGTAACATTTTATTTGTTTTATTTTTTTTCACTTTACAAACACTAGCACATCTTCCATAGGCATTATCGGAAGGTCAAAGGCCTGCATGTTAAAGGAGGCCACCACCAATGAGATGAAGTCCCGGTTGGCTTGAGGGATGGTGGTGTCGCTGCACAGTTTCTGCAGTAGCCGAGTCATGGCGGTGTTATTGTGCTCTTTTAACCCGAACTCGGCATATTCCTCTGGAAGCAGCTGATTGTATCGCATCAGTACGTCCAGGGCGCAGTTGACATTCACGATCCTGTTCTTGTAAAGGGGTGTCGTGGTCATGTTTTTGAGATGCGCGACCTTATCGCCGAGCGCAGAACGCACCTTCTCTGTCAATTCCACCACGGGAGGATCTCTCCTGACTGAAACGAAACAATACAAACAACAAACAAACAAACAAACAAAACACATGCAGAAAATTATTACTTCAGTTGAGCAGCAGCAGCAGCAGCAGCAGCAGCAGCAGCGTGTGACGATCCCTCCCCTTGTTGAGGCCTTGATTATTTTGCTTTCGGTCGCACATACTCACCAAACTTGCCACTGGGTCCGTTTTTTAGCAGGTCCAAGTAGAGGAATTTCTGCTTCTGAAATAAGACCCGTAGGAATTTCATTGCGCTTTCCTCGCTCTCGAGGCAGCGATCGATGACTTTGTACATCAGTTTAACTGGATTCTCCTTAGCATGATAACAGTCAAGGAGCTCAGCATCTGACTCTGAATTTGTCAGGATAAGATCCAGAAAGCGTCCAATACCATGGTGTTTCTCTGCTATGTCGTGCTTCCACCCCAGCAGCATCTGGATGCGCGAAGCCCACTTGATTGAGCCTGGCCTCTGAGCATTGTCCGCTTCCACCTTCAGCATTTCTTCTAACACTTTATCCACCGTGCTCGCCATGGTCACAGGTCACTTTGGTGTAGTACACAGGCTTAGTACAAAGAAAGAGAAAGAGAGAGAGAGAGAGAGAGAGAGAGAGAGAGAGAGAGAGAGAGAGAGAGCGAAAGCGAGAGCGAGAGCTAGACAGACAGACAGACAGACAGAGAGCAAGAGAGGGTTGTGAATAAATGGAGCTGTTTTGTTCTGCAGTCTACTTACATTTATATACGCATGTACACATTTACTGGGGGTGGCCAGGCAAACCCAACGGACTCGACACTCAGTATCAGAGGAGCGATCGGCAGTCGGACACTCACCACTTGATGGTCTTACAAACCGGCCCTGTTCTGTCCAACCGATACGATGTTGCCAAACATGCACTGTACTGTCCGTCTGACGCGATGTCATCCAACCAGAAATGTTGTGTCCAAACGACACGACGTTATCCAACCGGCACTGTCGAGTCCACCTGACCCGACATTACCAACCCGGCACTGTACTGTCCGTCTGACGCGATGTCATCCACCCGCGACTGCGGATTTCACGGCTAAACAGGTGTTGGATGAGATGTCCTCACACGACAGGGGACACTACTCTGATTCAGAAGAAGACGTGTCTGAAGAATCTGACGTGGTGGAGGAACGCGAGGACGAGGGTTGTCGCGCAGGAGAGGAGGCTGAGGCTGAGGCTGAGGAAGAAGAAGAAGAAGAAGAAGAAGAAGAAGAAGAAGAAACTGAAGAAGAAACTGAAGAAGAAGAAGAAGAAGAAGAAGTAGAAACATACATGTCCAAGAACAACACTATCAAATGGTCCTCAGTGGCATTTTACAAAGATCGCAGGGTAATAGGGCAACACGATGATGATGCCGATGTCGATGAGGATGAGGATGATGATGATGATGATGATGACAATGTCAGAGATATGAGGATAAGAAAGAGAAGGAGGAGAAGAAGGGAAACAACAGCTACAGCAGAAGCAGCAAACCAACCGGGACCCACCGCGTACGCGGTTGCCAATGCCCAAGACATTGTGTCAACATTTCTCATGTTTCTCAGACCGGCGATAGAAAAAATTGTGCTAGACATGACAAATCTGGAGGGTTTCCGAAAGTACGGAGAAAACTGGAAAGACATGAGTCATACCGACTTGCGCGCCTACATAGGGCTGCTCATCTTAGCCGGTGTCTACAGGTCCCGAGGCGAGGCCGCAGCCAGTCTATGGGACGCGGAGAGCGGTAGGGCAATTTTCCGCGCCACCATGCCTCTCAAAGTGTTTCACACTTACTCGAGAATGCTACGCTTTGACGATCGCGAGTCGAGACCCGAGAGACGCGCCACTGACAAACTGGCAGCCATAAGAGAGGTGTGGGACAAATGGGCAGAGCGGCTTCCTTACCTCTACAACCCAGGGCCTGACATAACAGTGGATGAGCAACTGGTTCCCTTCAGAGGTGAGTGTGTGTGTGTGTGT
>NW_022045119.1:0-7500 GCF_900880675.1 Sparus aurata | reverse complement strand
GTTTCTGTACTCATGCTTGTCGTAAGGCAATAAACTCCAAAGAAAATCCAAGAAGGAAACAAAGCCGATGTAAAAAGCAAAAATGTGGCGATTTATTCTCAAAATATCCAACTTAAACAAAAATACAGGTTTCCAAGCAAAATTGTGGGTATCCGGTCTCTCACCTCACACTAATTGACAGAAAACAGAAAAGCTCTTATGTCTAAAATGCAGTTAAGCTACGGTCAGAAAATTGTTGCTCCCGTCCTGCTCTGTTACCTTAATTACCTCAAAACAGATGCCGACAGGTGCCCACATGGCTAGTATTTACTACCTTTTTACTACAACAAACTGTGCTTTACGGCAGTATCGGTTTTGTGGCAGCAATACAAAATAAAAGCATAATAAAACCTTATCTACTGAGTAGACATTACTTACATTAAAGGTCCCATATTATGAAAAACTGACTTTTTCTGGGATTTGGGGTGTTATTGTGGGTCTCTGGTGCTGCCACACACCTAGAAACTTTGAAAAAAGACTATCCGTGCTTTTTTGAGTAAGATACAGATATCTAAAGGGGTCCTGCGTGCAGTTTCCAGATACACCAGTCAAATTTCCTGCTGCTGTCGACGTAGACGGCAGCTCATTTGCATATGGCTACCCCACTGCCCCTCCCTTCACCGCACGGTGTCGAGTGGGTAACGGCTGCGGCCGGCTGCAATACCAACGTCTGCGGCGGGAGGCGGGGCTGGACCGGCTGGACGGTCCAGCCACGCCTCCCACCGCCGGCTGGACGGTCAAGCCCTGCCCTCACGGAATCACCCCCAAAGTTAGTCCACCCCGGCGAAACTGGAGAAAGGACAAATTCTGTTGGAAAGTGATGTCGGTGAGTGAAGAGAGAGAGATATCCTACGCGACAGTAGCGTTAGCATTTTAGCCTAAGCGGAGGCAGGAAGTAACGGTCACTATGGGACCTTAACTCGGAAAAAGGCTCCATGTAAGTGAACGGGAGTCAAAGTTTTATTTCATGATCCGATTGAATTGTGCCATGAGAAAAAAATATGACCTCTACCTGTTTAAAACATCATGTTTCACACCGAGAAATCAGCAGTTTGTTGTAAAACTATTGTAAAATAAAATTTAGAAGAATCCGTAACCAGAAAGACTACAAGTCGCGTAGGTGACGTCACACACCAAATGCCGCCCTTTCCCATGTCAGTTGGTGACGTATTTTTTGTGGGACACCCGATTTGTAGTCCGTAGAGCGGTCTTCACACAAAATACATTCTTCCGTTGCTGCTTTACGACAAACTGCTGATTTCTCGGCATGAAACGTGATGTTTTAAACAGGTAGAGGCCATATGTTTTTCAATAGTCATTGCAGATGCTAATTTATTAAAAACCTGTAAATATCAACCATATGTAATGCTGGGGGATGTGTGAAAGTTATGGGCATGTGTGCAAAAGACGCTATATGTGGAACACAAGAGAAAGGTTAATAAATGAAAACAATTTTCTTGAGTCCTTGATTCAATTTATCTGTAGTATATGCTGCAGATGATTTATCAGTCTGTGGTGGCAAGATTGTCGTTTTTTTTCCATTCTGCTGGCGAGGTGGCATCAGACACAAGCATGCAAGGCAGCAGGGTAAACTACTTGGTGGTGGAGAGATGTACACTGAAGATGTGGGAGGCCATTCAGAACAACCACCAGGATCATCCTCTTCATAACATCTTTATGGATCAAGAAAAAAGGCAGTGGTGGACATCTCCCCTTTCTTCACTGCAGGATAGATAATAATTGTACTTTTTTTTTTTTTTTTTTAACAGGGAAATAGCTTGGTCTGCTTGAATGCTGCACCCATATTATATATGTGTGTTTGTATATATATATATATATATATTTTTTTTTTTTTTTTTTTTGCCTGACCTACTGCTAACAGATTTCATAGTTTGATCTGAAGTGTCTGTTCATTGTTGCGAAATAATAGAAACATTCCTTTGGTAATGATTTGCATTATTTTCTATCACTGGCGTTTTTTCAATCATCTATCATCATGATATTCCATGAAAAGGGTAGCACTTTTTTATTTACTTAACCAGTCAGCTGAGAACCACTGCCCTTGATTAGCTGAACAAGTCCCAAAATACACTCCACACAAACGGGCACATACAGTAACAAAGGCTATGACACATCAATACAGGACATGACGCTGTATAGGTGTGAAGTGGTTAAAAAAAGTTTTCCAAGGTATGTTTTTTTAGACTGATGCAGACCTACATCATTAGAAGATAGGACAATTACATAATGCTTTCTTTGATTGTTGTACAGTCTGCTGATTGATGCCTACATGATAATTTATGTAAAATAATCACTCACTTCTCTGCATTTTGCTGTTCTCGGGTTTCCGTTAATTACATAAACAATGACAAACCTATTTGTTAATAGCAAAAACACAATATGTCGCTGCAAAAGACATTGCAAAGAAAGTTTTATGTTCACTAAAGTTTTATTAAAATTTTAGATCAATCTTCAGTCAAATAGTCGTTTAGTAAATATACAGCAGTAGGGAAAAATCCTCCATCCAGGCGCTGCTTCTACCGAGTTTCCGAAACCCCGACTGTCCCTGAACCAACCACGATTACGTAGTGCACTCTAGGCAGAGCTTGGCGTGTGACGTGTGTGTCGTGGGCGGGGCTTGACAGTCCAGCCGGTCGTGTGACGTGCGTGTCATGGGCGGGGCTTGATGTCCAGCCGGTCAAGCCCCGCCTCCAGCCGCAGACTTTAGTATTGCAGCCGGCCGCAGCCGTTAGTACTTGACGGTGTCTCCACCCACCAGGTGCAGCTACCGTCTGGGAGATCCGCCATTACGCTATTGAAATCACCATGTCCAAGCTCAAGGAGAAGTGCGCTGTTGTTGCTTGCAAGGACCAGCACAAAACACTCCATCGTCTCCCAGGACAAAAGAGCAGCATGGATTGAATTTATTTTTGAGGCCAATGTCCCAGCTGAAGTTGGCAAAAACTGTTGGTGTGTGCGAGCCACTTTGACGCTGACTGTTTCACTAACTTGGGCCAACTACAAGGCAGGAGTAGTCGGCTAACTTCTACTCAAAGGAATACTTGCAGACCAAGGACATGTAAGTATACAAATAATTTGCTGTGTGTTCCTGTAGATAAGGCTGAACTCGTGCGTGATGTACTGTGTGTTGTGCCATTGAGAACAAGGTACGGTTAGCAGCTAACCGCTAACGTTAGCTTCTCTGACCACACAAGTTAGTGCTAAAGCAGAATCATTCTGTGTATTATTTCTGATCTTGCACATTATGTAATGCGCGTCCTAGGGAGATGTCTGCATGTGCAAGTATTTAGCTGTGTTATTTAGCAATTTTACACGAACTAACCAAGCAGTGTCACATAGTACCAGCTAATGCTAACCGCGAGCTTCTAGTTCGCGATCAACACGGTCTCCACACGCAGACCCGGAGAGCCGGTAGGTCAAGGTACATACACACACCCTCCACCGGGTCTAAGTTTTCAGGATTTTGTGAAATAATGCATTTGAAAACGTTTTCTAAGTTGGAATATGTTGGCATAGGGTCAAAACGAGTGTACTGCTGAATGCTACACAGCAGGCTGGGCCCTTGACCAAGTAATCGTGACTTTTTGTTTTTAATAGCTCAAAATAATGACCATATTTCCAGCTAGAAAACACGCATCTCTCTCCTCCCTCCATTTTTGTGTTGCTGCGTGGTGTTACACGTGAGTTATCCTCATGGTAAAAACGTGACTTGAGACGTACGTGACATCACTACCGACACGCAAGAATATATATTTTTACTAAGGAAAATGATAAAAAAAATAATTGTAATGCACAGTGACTTGAATAAATAACTTTAATCTGATCACTGGTTTGGAAATGTTAACGCGTTAGATCACTCGTTACTGAAATAAAGAGGTCAGGTTAGAGTAACGTAACGCGTTGCAGCCTTTAGTGCTTGAATTATACTGTAACAGTGCTGTCATGTGTTACTCCTAACTGTGATTACTTGTTGAGAACATTTGCCCATTTCTTGCAATTGTTTTATGTTTTATTGTCTTTCTACTGTTCAAGACTCTATCTGGCTGCACTGCATTACAGTGAGAATGCTGATAGAGGACAAGCCACCACATCACCAGGAGATCCTCTTTTCAAACTGAGCTTTCCAAAGTCCAGGAAGGGAGAGTGCAGAGCCAAACCAGTGAAGACAGGCATGACATTCTGTAAGTTTTACAATCTTTTATTTGAACTTCTCAAATTAAAATAAACATGGACACACAGGCATCACACAAAAGGTTGAAAACAAACACAAGCACTAAGTAATTAAGTAATGAGATAAACTTTACAACACTGCAGCACAAGGCTTTTTGGTTCTACTGCAGTTTTCCTGTAAACATACATTTTTGTTTATTGCACTGCAGACTGAGGTGATGCACTGTTGGACCTGATCTTCGAGAAGGTTTCCAGGACCCTGCCCCATGTAAACAAGGTGCTGAAACTCATAATCCCTGAAGACCTCTCGGACCCACAAACAGGCAGCACAACTCTCACTCTCCACCCCAGAGAGGCCCAGCACCAGCTTACAAAGCTTCTGTAGGCTATATTGGCTGAACACAATTCAATATAAAGTCATCACTGAATGTTTACACCCATGGCAACTAGATACTTTCTTTGTTATTATTTTCATATTGATATTTAAGTTAATATATAAAGTCAAACTGTTTCACTTCAGATATTTATTTTCTTGTTATTTCATTCATGTCAACACATGTTTACAAATGTTTCTTACAATAACACATTTTTCCCGACTGTTCTGTGTTTTCATTGTTTGATATGTAATTTTCATGGTAATAAGTAAAAGATAAACTATAAGCAATGTAAGATAGAGGAATCAGTTATGTACTTTTCATCATAACACTTTTGCGATAAATGAATAGTATTTATGTGACTAAAAGCTTACTGCACTATTCCCCTCAGACGTAAAGGTCCATAGTCTGTCCGATAAATGTTCAGTGCATTCTGCAGTGCAGATACATTCAGGCAGACACGTTACAGGCCAGGAGGGTCCACCATGCATACTGGTGTCTCAGGAAGCTGTTGTAGTCTTCGTGTAACCTAGAAATTATGAAAGGTAAGTGAGTGACAATAGATTAGAGAAAAGATAGACTGCAAAATGACAACCATGTTTGCCCAGCGTTCACACTTAATTGTGGTATTTCCATACAGCAGATCTTCTCAGGTTCTGTAGGCATTTGTACACAACTGCCACAGGAACACCCGCTTTTATGCAGAATTTTTATTATCCATTGTAAACTGTAATCGCTAATAACGTCGCATTGTTTCTTTCGTAACATATCTAAAGTTTATAAACCGGCGTAACTTGTTAAAAAACAATTCTACTGGTAGAGAGGTGATGGGAGGCAACTGTGGCTTACTGAAAACTACAGTTAAATTGCTGGCAGAAGCTAATTACAGGTCGTCATTGCAAATAAGAACAGGTTCTCAATTAACTTACCTGGCTACATAAAGGTAAATAATAATATGGGGTTACGCTTTTGTCTTGTAACGGCTATTGCTAAATTGCCTCCGCGTTACTGCAACTGGACAGCAATAAACACCAGCCGAGGTTTGGCTAGCTTCATGATGTAAACACTTGAGGCAGGAGAAGGGGGCTGTTAGTTGAAACAACGCGGCGCAGACGGCAAGTAAGCTCGTAAAACTTTCGTTAGTCTGCAGTTACATAAAAGTAATGTCGAGGTAACAAACTTAACTACTAACCAATGAGAAACATCAATGTTGATTCTTGGCTGCTTACCTTCTTCTGGAGCCTTTTGTTCTGGGTCGGACTGCAGTCTGTTGTCCGGCGGCCATTACTCCCAGAAACTCCGCCGTTGCCATGGTCACATGATGCCGTCCTCACGTCTTCCGCAGGCAGGAAGAGGTGGGCGGCACCGTGGGCGGCGCGCAGTAGCTCATTAGCATTTAAAGGGAAAGGCACTGAAACAGGCCACCTGGAGCAGGGCTGTGAAACTGGTGTTTCAAGAACCCTGCTGTGCTCAATCCTTCAGTTTATTTCGACCAAAGCATGTTACTAACATTCCATTTAGACTTCAAGGAACCATGTTAAGAGGCAGAAATTACCATAATATGGGACGTTTAAGATGAAACAAAATATCAGTTATGATTAATTCTTATAAATGAAAGCATAATATATATTAACTAATTAGACACAAAATGCAAACACAAGCCCCATGTTCTCCATGGCTCTAACACTGGTCAAAAGTAACATTAAATATTTACTTGTGTTTTTTAAGCATGTTTTGTCGCTAAATGTGAAAAAGTTGCCCTTTATTTTAGCATGTGCAACTTTACAATTGGTGCCCCTTAGAAATATAGCACTAATATGTTACTAAATACTGTTGGGGTGATTTCTTTTAGACACCTTGAGGTCATTATTTTGGTTATTTGGAAGTAATTACAAAGACATTTAAGTAATACTTGACTTCATAATAGGGCTGCACGATTATGGAAAAAATGTGAATCACGATTTTTTTGCTTAGAATTGAGATCACGATTCTCTGGCACGATTTTTTTCACAAAATGTTTATTGCACTGATGAACTTGATCAAAACAAAAACAAAAAACATAGTAGTATGGCAGAGGCTACTACTACTATGCCTCTGCCGAAGCAATGTTTTTTTTGTTTTGTTCAAGTTCTATCATTGGATGAAAAATGATTTTTACAAGAGTAAAAAAAAAAAAATTGTCTCCAGGATGAGAGGGCATCCTTTAATACCTCATGTTGTGCAGTGTTTATTGGGGCCGTATCCTTGGCTAGGTGATATGTGATAGCTGCTGTGATCGGCTTTCTAAAACGGAGGCATAATACTCCTCCTTTTCCAAAAGCCGCCTCTGAGGTAGGCGTAAACATGTGACGTGACGTGAAACCCGAAGTTGGGCTGTGAACAGCTGACAACGAATTTGTCTTAAAAATAAGAGCTTTACATTGCACCCCATTGGAGTTTAGAACTGGGTTCTTAGCAGGGGGGCTTTTAATTTGAAAGTAGCGACCGTTCCTAGATTGTGGCTACAACAACAAGCTAACACAACCATACAGCTAGAGATCCAGTAGACGCTAGCATCTCCCGGATCTCAGCGGCTGTCCAGTTGCTCATCTAGCAGGCGAGGCGGAAATAAGTGGACCCTCCGAGGCGGCAAATCGGCGGACCTAGCCGCCAAAATGACGGGCAGATTGGCGGCTTGCTGCCCTGTCTAAAAACAGCTTCTCACTCACTCCTTCCAAACACTCAACTGCAGGCGGGCTTCCTCCACTGAATCACGTGTTGTAAAGACGCTTTACCACAGGTTGAGGGAGGAGGCAGCGGCAGTGCTGCGTTTGGGGGCGCTTTAAAAAATCCGGGAGGAAAATAGGAGCATTTGTTTGTGATTCAGCTCGAGAATGCTTCAGAATCGCTGTGTGTA
>NW_022045118.1:133366-190138 GCF_900880675.1 Sparus aurata | reverse complement strand
GTTGTGGATCCACTGTAGTTGTTGTTGGGGGAATCGCTGTAGTTGTAGTTTTTGGAGCAACTGTAGTTGTGGTTGTCGGGCCAGCTGTACTTGTTGTTGTTGGTACAGCTGTACTTGTGGTTGTTGGAGTCGCTGTGGTGGTTGAAGTTTGAGCAGTTGTAGTTGCTGTTGTCGAAGCAACTGAACTTGTGGTTGTCGGGCCAGCTATAGTTGTTGTTGTCAGGGCAGCTGTACTTTTGGCTGTTGGAGCCACTGTAGTTGTGGTTGTTGCACCACCTGTAGTTGTTGTTGTCGGAGCTGCTGTAGTTGTTGTTTTTGGAGCTGCTGTGGTAGTTGTTGTCGAAGCAACTAAACTCGTGGTTGTCGGGCCAGTTGTACTTGCTGTTGTCAGGGCAGCTATACTTTTGGCTGTTGGAGCCGCTGTAGTTGTGGTTGTCGAAGCTGCTGTGCTTGTTGTTGTCATGCCAGCTGTAGTCGTTGTTGTTGGAGCTGCTGTGGTAGTTGTTGTCAGAGCTTCTTTGGTTGTTGTTGTCAAAGCAACTGAACTCGTGGTTGTCGGGCCAGCTGTAGTTGCTGTTGTCAGGGCAGCTGCACTTTTGGCTGTTGGAGCCGCTGTAGTTGTGGTTGTCGCACCACCTGTAGTTGTTGTTGTGGGAGCTGCTGTGCCTGTTGTTGTCAGGCCAGCTGTAGTTGTTGTTGTTGCAGCAGCTGCTGTGGTGGTTGTTGTCGGAGCTTCTTTGGTTGTAGTTGTCGAAGCAACTGTGGTTGTTGTTGTCGGGGCAGCTGTACTCTTGGTTGTTGGGGCCAAACCAGTTGTGCTTGTCGCGCCACCTCTAGTCGTTATTGTCAGAGCAACGGTGGTTGTTGTTGTTGGTGCAGCAGTGGTTGTTGTTGTGGATCCACTGTAGTTGTTGTTGGGGGAATCGCTGTAGTTGTAGTTTTTGGAGCAACTGTAGTTGTGGTTGTCGGGCCAGCTGTAGTTGTTGTTGGTACAGCTGTACTTGTGGTTGTTGGAGTCGCTGTGGTGGTTGAAGTTTGAGCAGTTGTAGTTGCTGTTGTCAGGGCAGCTGTGCTTGTTGTTGTCGGGCCAGCTATATTTGCTGTTGTCAGGGCAGTTGTGCTTTTGGCTGTTGGAGCCGCTGTAGTTGTGTTTGTCGCACCACCTGTGGTTGCTGTTGTCGGGGCTGCTGTAGTTGTTGTTGTTTGAGATGCTCTAGTGGTTGTTGTCGGAGCTTCTTTGGTTGTAGTTGTCGAAGCAACTGTGGTTGTTGTTGTCGGGGCAGCTGTACGCTTGGTTGTTGGGGCCACTGCAGTTGTTATTTTTAGAGCAACTGTGGTTGTTGTTGTTGGTGCAGCAGTGGTTGTTGTTGTGGTATCTACTGTCGTTGTTGTTCGCGGAATTGCTGTACTTGTTGTTGGGACAGCTGTACTTTTGGTTGTTCGAGTCGCTGTAGTTATGGTTGTTGGGCCGGATGTAGATGCTGTTGTCGGAACAACTGAGGTGGTTGTTGGAGGGGCAGCTGTGTTTGTTGTTGTTGGGACAGCTGTAGTTGTACTTGTCAGTGCCACTGCTGTTGTGGTTGTCGGGCCAGCTGCAGTCGCTGTTGTCTGAGCCACTGTAGTTGTTGTTGGCGGAATTGCTGTAAATATAGTTGTTGGAGCAACTGTAGTTGTGGTTCTTGGTCCCGCTGTAGTTGTTTTTGTTGGGGCCACTGACATGGTTGTTGGTGGGGCAGCTGTGTTTGTTATTGTTAGGACAACTATACTTGTTGTTGGCGCCGCAGTGGATGTTGTTGTCGGGGAAACCGTAGTTATTGGAGCTGCTGTTGTGGTTGTTGTTGGATCTTCTTTAGTTGTTGTTGGCGAAGCAACTGTGGTTGTTCTTGGCGAAGCAACTGTGGGTGTTGTCGTCGGGGCAGCTCTAGTTGTCAGAGCTGCTGTGGCAGTTGTTGTTGGAGCTTCTTTTGTTGTAGTCGTCAAAGCAACTGTAGTCGTGGTTGTCGGGCCAGCTGTCGTTGTTGTTGTCGGGGCAGCTGTTCTTATGGTTGTTGGAGTCGCTGTGGTGGTTGAAGTTTGGGCAGCTATAGTTGCTGTTGTCAGGGCAGCTGCACTTTTGGCTGTTGGAACCGCTGTAGCTGTGGTTGTTGCGCCACCTGTAGTTGTTGTTGTTGGAGCCGCTGTAGTTGTGGTTGTCGGGCCAGCTATAGTTGTTGTAGTAGGAGTCACTGAGGTCTTTATTGGTGGGGCAGTTCTGTTTGTTGTTGTTGGGCCAGCTGTAGTTGTTGTAGTCGGAGCTGCTGTGCTTGTTGCTGTCGGGCCAGCTGTAGTAGTTGTTGTTGGAGCTGCTATGTTGATCGTTGTCAGAGCTTCTTTGGCTGTAGTTGTCGAAGCAACTGCGGCGGTTGTTGTCGGGGCAGCTGTAGTTTTTGAAACTGCTGTGGCGGTTGTTGTCGGAGCTTCTTCGGTCGTAGTTGTCGAAGCAACTGTCGTTGTTGTTTTTGGGGCAGCGGTACTTGTGGTTGTTGGAGTCGCTGTGATGGTTGAAGTTCCAGCATCTGTGGTTGTTGATGTCAGATCCACTGTGGTTGTTGTTGTTGGGACAGGTGTACTTTTGGTTGTTGGAGTCACTGTAGTTGTGGTTGTCGGGACAGCTGTAGTTGTTGTTGTTGGAGCAACTGTGGTTGTGGTTGTTGGACCATCTGTAGTTGTGGTTTTCAGGGCAGTTGTAGTTGTTGCTGTTGCAGCTGCTCTGATGGTTGTTGTTGGGGTAGCTGTGGTTGTTGTCGCGGCAGCTGTAGTTGTAGTTTTTGGGGCAGCTCTAGTTGTGGTTTTTCGGGCAGCTGTAGTTGTGGTTTTTCGGGCAGCCGTAGTTGTAGTTGTGGGAGCTGCTGTGGTGGTTGTTGTTGGGGCAGCTGTACTTGTTGTCAGGGCAGCTGTAGTTGTTGTTGTTGGTGCCACTCTGGTTCTTCTAGTTGGAGCATCTTTAGTTATTTTTGTTGCTGATGTTGTTGTTGTCTGAGCAGCTGTTGTTAATTCCTGAGAATTCATACAACCCACCATCTCTATGAAAGTCGAAACACAACCATTAGCTATTAGTGGCGCTTGTACAGGTCAACCTGTTGGTAACTTTATCAGTCATTCTTTCATGTTGTCGTTTAGTTTCCAAAAGTTGTCCCCAATCAGAGTGAAACGGTACTGTGACGGTGGTTATCAACTTAATTTGTCAAGTCCGGTTCTCTGCTTTGTGCTCTGCGTGCGTTCACATAAAAGGGGGCATTTGACGTCATATTATTCTACTTCCGTGCGAAAATGGATCGATCCCTGGCCGCATATTTTACCCAAGATGAGCAGATTCTTATTATGCAAGGCTATGAAGAATTCAAAGAAACCATGGCAAAAAGTAACAGTGTCGCCGCCAATAAAGCGAGGGAGGGCTGCTGGCAGAAAATTGCTGACCATGTAAATGCGTAAGTTAACAATGATTATTATCATGATCACTGTTATATTAAGACCTTAGGGCCTGATTTACTAAAGGTTTGCGTGTGTAAAAACGTATGCAAACTTGATTGCGCGCGCAAACACATGTTGAAGCTGATCTACTAACCGGATGCAACGTGGACTGCATCCCTCAAACAGGCAAAATAGCACGCGCAATCCATTTAGCGTGTTTGCCTTAATGAATATGTAAATATGGGCGTCTCTGCCAGAACACGCAAAATATTGGGAGGAGTAGATGCAAATAGATTAATTTAGCGCACGCAATGTGATTTACCAAATCTTGAACTAATTGCGTTCGCTGATTTTGTGTCTTTATTTAGCACGTTTGAAAGTCATGTATTAACTGGCACAGCTTTACGCACACATGGCTGCGGTCGTTGTAGCAAGGAGAAGGCATAGGCACAACGAAAGTGTTTTTGGAATGACTGAAGAAAAAATTATAGAGACATATCGCCTTTCCAGCGATGCCATCTTGGAGCTTCTGGAGGAGCTGAGGGCTGATTTGGAGCCAGTCACAAGGAGGAGTCATGCAGTCTCCTGTATGACAAAACTCCTGTCAACTTTGCATTTCCTTGCATCTGGATCATTCCAGCGCACTGTGGCTATCAGTGCTGGCATCTCCCAGAGCAGTTTTTTCCGGTGTGCTGTCTCACGTATTAAATGCTATGTCACGCAGAATGGGAAGGTACATAAAATTCCCACGCACTCGGGACACATTAGATGCCACAAAACGGGGCTTTTGTGCGGTTGCTGGCTTCCCCAAAATTATTGGAGCGATAGACTGCGCGCATGTGCAACTTTTCCCCCCGTCAGACAGAGAGCACATTTATAGAAATCGCAAACACACAAACTCTTTATATGTGCAACTTGTGTGCGATTCAAAAGGAGTCATTACCAATGTTGTGGCGAAATATCCAGGGTCGGTGCACGACTCATTCATTTTAAGGAACAGTGTTCTTTTTCAAAAGATGAGAGATGGCGAATATGGAGATGGCTGGCTTTTGGGTAAGTTAAATAGCTACATAATTTTTTGTTTTGTAAAAATCATTCCTCACATTAATGACAAATATGTGATAGCAGTTTATATTCTATTTTTAAGGTGACAGTGCATACCCCCTACACCCCTTCCTCATGACGCCTGTACTCAACCCGACCACTCCAGGCGAACACCGCTACAACGTGGCCCATATTGGAACAAGAAACATCGTGGAGCGCACCCTTTGGCATGCTAAAGAGTAGGTTACGTTATTTGGACAGCACTGGAGGAGCCCTTCTCTACAGCCCAGAAAAGGTGGCCCAGATCACAGTGGTCTGTTGCATTCTGTATAATATTGCAAAATGCCATGGACTGGAGCATGAATCAAAAGAACCCTTAATCAAAAGACATCCAGGGCCGATTTGATCACTATGTTAAATGCGATCAAACTAATGTGATCAGCTGTCATGAGCTAATCACACTCCCCACAGTGCCCCCCCCCCCCCCCCCCCCCCCCCCCTTTTGTATTCACTATGATTGAACCTGCCATTTTGTCTCCTTTGTTCTTACTGTATAAAATGCTGTTGTTTCATTTGCTCTGGGTCGACTCACCGGCTCAGACCCGCTCTGTGCCTGTTGGTTCACTAGTTTACCGGTATTCTTTGAATAAACACATCACCACAGCAAGCTGCTCAACAAGACTTGAATGATTTTCCTCAACAATTTGGTGCCGTGACCCGGATGGCAACAAACCTTCTACAGATACTCCTTCTTCCAGACCAAGGACATGCCAGTGACCTGAGAACCAAATTGCAGAGGTAAAAGGTCCTTTTGAAAACCGAATTACAGTTACTGTGCATTGTTGGAGGTCTGTCAAGGAGGGAGTCCTAAAGAAGGGTGACGCCATCCGACATTAAAGTAAGTTTGCTGTGTGTTTTGTGGAAATTCTTTTTGGTGTTGTATGGTTTCGAAACCGATGTTATTGGGAAGTTAGTTTTTAGATGTATAGGAATGCTTGTTTTCATAGCTTTTGATTAGTTGTGGAATTGCTTGTGTTTTCATAGTCTTATGAAGATTCGCTCTCATAAAGGCCAAGCATCTAGGGGTTAGCATCTTACTTAACATCCACATGGTGATATAGAGCGCTGATTTAGGGAACGAGGTGAGTGTTTCCCCGCTGAGAAAATAGGCCTGATTTGGGGAACGAGGTGAGTGTTTCCCCGCTTAGAACATAGGCCTATGTAGGAAGGTCCTGTGATTTTGTTGGTTTGAAAGATCCTGTGATTCTGTTGTTTTAGATAGAAAAGACCAGGTCTAAACATTGTTTTGTTTTGTCTGCTATGTTGCAAACGATCAGGTCTAGATTCCTGTGATTCTATTTGCTCTGATAGAAATTCAGTGTCGAAAACCCCTGTGATTCTGTGTTTCTGATGGAAAATCAGTGTCGAAAACCCCTGTGATTCTGTTGTAACAGAAAAGATCAGTGTCGAAAATTCCTGTGATTCTATTGGTCTCATAGAAAAGACCAGTGTCGAATTTCTGTGATTCTTTTGGTCTGATAGAAAACATCAGTGTTGAAATTCTTGTGGTGTTGTGATTCTGTTTTGTTTTAAAGATCCTGAGATGATGTCATTTTAGATAGAAAAGACCAGGTCTGAACTTTGTTTTGTTCTGTCTGTTATGTTGCAAACAATCAGGTCTGAATTCCTGTGATTCTATTTGCTCTGATAGAAAATCAGTGTCGAAAACCCCAGTGATTCTGTGTTTCTGATGGAAAATCAGTGTCGAAAACCCCTGTGATTCTGTTGTAACAGAAAAGATCAGTGTCGAAAATTCCTGTGATTCTATTGGTCTCATAGAAAAGACCAGTGTCGAACTTCTGTGATTCTGTTGGTCTGATTGAAAAGATCAGTGTTGAAATTCCTGTGGTTTTGTTTTGTTTTGCTTTACGCTAGTTTTTGTTTGTTGTTTGTTTGTCGTTTGTGGCAACATGGGTGTAAATTGAGTTAGATCATAAGATTTTATAAGAAATTTAATGTAGAAATTGAGAGAAATTGTGCCTGTGTAGAATCTCTTACAGATCAAAATAAAATAGCTAATAGCTAAGAAGCTAAGCTAAGAAGAAGAAGAAAAAGAAGAAGACTTGACTTTCAAGTAACTTTATTTAAAAAAACCATTCTAGGAAACTCTTAATTACTTACTTATTCCAAATTGATGCATAACTAATCACACAAAAAACTATACAACAACCATCGTTCTAGAAATGTAAAACCAAGGAGCCGTCCTCCCCCAATGAGCACAAGACCTGTCTAACAGCCCACACAGCTTTAAAACCATCCAGGTTGTTGGTTAGTCTAAAATATGTGTGTTCTACCCTCAGATGGGCCGCCACTAAACCCCTCAGACAGCGTACTGGGTCTGTCCAGCCTTTTACAAGCATTTTGTTTTTCCGGCTTTTCCAGATCGCTAGTTTGGCACTTGCAAAAATAAAATTGATTAAGACCAAAGTTTGCCTTTTCTTGGGTGAGTATTTTGGTCCAAAGACAAAAAGGGGAACAGAGAACACCTCTCCCAAACCCCCCACCCACTCCTGCAGCATTTTAAAAACATCTACCAATCGGGGACAGGACACCAGCAGGTGGTCTAAGGTCTCTGTTAGGGAACAGAAAGGACAACCCTCCCCAGTGCGTGGGTCAAAGTGAGCTCTGTATCTGTTCGTAGCTATCGCTCCATGTATAATCCTCCACTGGAGGTCGCCCATCCGTTTCTCGACAGGAGGCTTATACAGGACCCGCCAGCTGCCATTAGGGGAAAAGTCTGAGCCTAAAACCTCGGTCCACTTTGACTCTCTGACTCCTGCAAGAAAAGAAAAGTTCAACACCTTCACACAGCTGGAGTACAGCTGTTTACTTGAACAGGAGCTGAATGTTCCCAGAGCTGCAGCTTTTAAGGTTAAAACAAGCCCTCTCTCCTCTCTCCATTCCCCCACCTCAGGACTCACACTCAAGGGTGGGAAGACATACTCATGTCCTGTACTCCACTGGTCAGCAAACCTTCTGTTCTGCGCAAAAGTCCGAAGTGGTGCCGACAGAGATTGCCACACTCCATTCACCAGGTTCAGCAGCACTCTGGTTGACCGTATGCCTGTCACTTCAGCCAGACTCTCAGTTGATTTCTTTGTAAGATGGCCCAGCTTCACTACTCGCGCCTCAATGAAAGCTGTTCTTAGGGTGGCTGAAGAGAAGATGGTATCAGACAGGAATCCATTATTAAACAAAGGTTCCTCAAACAGCCACATCCCAGGCCTGGGGTCAGGTGCTCAGGTAAAGCTCAGAGTCCTCCAGGCATCGATGACAGAGCTGTAAAAAGGTGTAAAATCAGTACAGCTGCACAAAGGGGACTTCATCAGGAAAAGCTGTTTATCATAGCCGAGCTGCCCGGCCCTCCAGAGCAGCAACTGGGCCACAGCAGACCAGCAGAGAGAAGAGCTATACAGCAGCCGCTGAGCTGCCTGCAGTCTGAATGCAGCAGTCCTGGAGGTGATGTCTATGAGGCCCTGCCCCCCCCTCTGCCACAGGAAGGTACAGGACCGACGCTCGCACCCAGTGATGACCCGACCAGAAGAAATCTATGAGGAGCCTCTGCAGTTGTTTCAGAAGGCCTTGTGGGGGGGTTAGTACCTGTAGTATGTGCCACAGGGATGAGGCAACCAGGTTATTGATAATCAGAGCTCTTCCCCTGTAGGACAGCTGGGGTAGCAACCATTTCCATTTAGACAACTTGGCTTGTACTTTCCCCAGCACTCCCTCCCAGTTCTGCGCCTCTATTCCTTCACTCCCTAGATACACTCCTAGGACCTTCAGACCTCTTTTTCCCCACCTAAGGTTTCCAGGAAGGCTGGGTGTGTTCCCTGCACTCCACTGACCAACCAAAACGGCCTCACTCTTCTCCCAGTTAACCCTGGCTGAAGCAGCTCTCTCATATAAAACAAGACTGTCTTTTAGCTCCTGGATGTCTTCCTGACCCTGGACAAAGACATTTACATCATCAGCATATGCTGATATGACCACGGGGGGGCTGTGAACCAGTTCAGGCAGAACCAGGCCTCTCAGTCGGCTCCAAGCCTACACAAAAGTGGTTCTATGGCCACACTGTATAATTGGCCTGAGATGGGGCAGCCCTGCCTGATCCCTCTTTCTACTGATACAGGTCTACTCAACCCTCCCCCAACCTTTACAACACAACATGCATCACTATACAACAACTTCACCCAGGACAAAAAGTGCTCCCCAACACCAAAGGCCTGCAGTGTGGCAAAAAGAAAAGAGTGATCAACACGATTGAACGCCTTCTCCTGGTCAATAGAAATGATACCCACATTAATGTTGTAAAGTTTGCAAACTTCAAAAATGTCTCTCATTAAAAACAAATTGTCCTGTATTGATCTATCAGGGATGCAATACGACTGATCAGTACCAATAAAAAATTCAATGTAAACCTTCAGTCTGTTAGCCAAAACCTTCGAATAGATTTTATAGTCTGTACATAAGAGAGCGACAGGTCTCCAGTTCTTTAACAGGGTCAGATCTCCCTTCTTGGGTAACAGGGAGATCACAGCGCGCCTACAGGATGCTGGAAGAGTTCCTTTCTCAAAAGACTCCTTAAAAACGTCCAGCAGGTCTTGTCCAAGAAAAGTCCAAAAATGTTTTAAAAAGTCTGCAGGTAAGCCGTCCATGCCTGGAGCCTTTCCTGAGGCCATGTGTTTCACTGCAGAGGTCAGCTCCTCTAAAGAGATGTCAGAGCTCAGGGTGTCTCGTTCTCCTGAACTCAGCTGCGGAAGACCTTGAAGAAGTTCATTTGTAACATCCAAATCACACTCTTCTGCCTTGAACAGGTCTGAGTAGAAGGACACTGCATGCCTCCTCATCTCAGCAGGGTCAGAGGTCAACTTCCCATCAGGCAGACAGAGACACACCATCTGCTTCCTTTGGCCCACAGACCTCTCCAGGTTGAAGAAGAAGGAGGTTGGTGCATCTATGTCTCTTATAGTGGTGAAGCGTGCTCGTACCAGAGCTCCTTTAGCTTTCTCTTGAAGAAACAAGTTCAGCTGCTGCCTTTTGAGGAGTAACTGTTCGGTGTATTCAGCAGACATACTCTCCAGCTCTCTGATTTCTGACTCCAACTGCTCCACAGCCCCTCTAATATTTGCAGTAGAGTAGGACGTGTACTGTTGACAGAACACTCTGATTTGACCCTTTCCAACCTCCCACCACTGACTCAAGGAGGGAAAAGACTCTTTCTTGGATCTCCAATTAGCCCAAAACAATTGAAAGTTTTCACAAAATTAAAATCATGTAAAAATTTAACGTTAAAATGCCAAAAGGACCTAGGTTTCCCAGTAGGAGATAAAACCAAATCTACTAAAATCAAATGATGGTCTGAAAAACCAACAGGGAGGATTTGACAGTTTGCTGTGCGAGTTGTAAAGGAAGCAGACACGTAAAGTCTGTCTAACCTGGCTGCGCTAACCCTACCATCTGATATTTTCACCCAAGTGAACTGTTTAGCTGAAGGATGTTTCATCCTCAACACATCCACTAAACTAGTCTCCTTAAGCAGCTGAGACAGGAAAGAGGACGACTGAGGATGGAGTTCCTGTCCGGTCCTGTCTAAAGTGACATCAGTGCAACAGTTCCAATCCCCCCCCATTATACAACACTCCCCCTGACCACAGCTATCTAAGCTGTCTTTTAATAACTTAAACACAGACAAACGTTCAGGACCATAATTGGGTGCATACACATTGATAAAAGTAAAGGTAAATCCTTCTATTTCTGCCTTCACCATCAGAACTCTGCCGGCTATGATCTCTGTTCTGGATAAAATATTCACATTTAGTGAGGGAGAGAATAAAACAGCAACCCCAGCACTGAGATTAGAGCCATGGCTGAGTGCATACTGACCCCCCCACCATATTCCCCAGTCTGTCTCATTCAGGCTATCACTGTGTGTTTCCTGCAAACATGTAACATCTAATTTTTTCTGTTTAATAACCTCTGACACTAAGGCTCTTTTCTGTGCACTTCTCCCCCCTGTTAATATTTAAAGAGGCAACCTTTAAGGCCTGCATAATAGAAGAGGAGAAAAAAGGAAACAAAACAGACAAATAGACACAGCAGAGAGGAAACACCCAGTGTTGTATGATCATGTTATTTTATCTGGAATGTCTCATTTTCCTTGTTCTTTTGGTCCCTTTAAGACCTTTTTTCAGAACGGTGACATGTTTTCTCAGACGGTAACGTCTCTTCTCATCCAGCAGATCTGTCCCTACAACCTTCTGAAGAGTGCTCACTGTCTGAATAAACTTTTTAATATCAGGGAAATATTCACTTATTGCCACTGACCTGCCAAATGAATCATCCAGGAAGTCGTTTACCTCTTTAAGAGAATACAAGTCTGTGTTCTGAGAGACACTGTCTGCTACAGACACACTGTCAGAGTCAAACTCACCATCTGAGTCCATTTCCATCACCTGACTGTTACCTGTACCCACCTGTACCAGCTCTGTCTGCTGCCCAGCACCAGACTGCAGCTCCTGCTCCATATCAACAGCCTCTCCCTGTCCTGCTGTACCAGCCTCCACCTGTCCTGCTTCACCTGCCTCCCCCTGTCCTACTTCACCTGCCTCCACCTGCTCTGTTACGCTATGCTCCACCTCCCCAGGTGTATTAGCCCTAACCTGTTCAGCCCTACTTTCCTTCTCTACACGCACAACATTTACCTTCTCCTTCCCTGCTTCATCTCTTGAAACACTCGGCTGTGCGTCAGCCGCGGAGGCTCCGCACGCGGAGCCGGCCGCCACTGCCGCACTCGCCGGCGGAGCGGCTTCGCCGCTTCTCTCACCGTTCCTCTCGCCACTGTCAGCCTCAACGGGCCCCGCTGTGTGCTGTCTGTGCGGACATGCAATATGTTTGTGGCCCACGTCACCACACTCAAAACACTTCATACTCCCAGAACTCGCGTACACCATGTAAAAACTCTCCTCATGTCGAACACGGAAAGACACATCCAGTGTCTGAGTTGACGAGTCCAGAAACATAAAGACTTGTCTCCGCAGAGACTGAACATGCTTTAATTTCACATCTTTACATCCCAAAGCAACAGTGCGAAAACCACTCGCAAACCTACTGAACCGCTTCAGCTCTCGTTCCAGCGCTTCGTTCGGGATGAAAGGAGGAACGCCGGACACGGTTATCCGTGTAGAGGGCACAGCCAGTGGGGAAACTGGAAAGAACTCCTCATCTAAAGTTAAACCACTCTCGATGAGTTCACTTACACAGCTTTGGTCTTTCAAAAAACACCACGAGCGCTTTATTCATGCGGGAGGCATAAAGGATGTTTCCGTGGCCTATCTGCTCTCCCACAGCCAGCAACACCTGCTCTACGGTGGAGCTGTGTGGTGGCACCAGCCTCACTCCCTGTCTCAGTGACACAGGTGGTGTCTCAGAGGACGCCATCCTCGCCACGAGACACGAAAAAACACACAAAAACCACTAAAACGGACTTTAAACAATGAACTAACTAATATAACAAAACAATGATCATACAATAAAGACTCAGTAAGAAAGGATAAACTTAAATAGTTTTGAAATTCCTTCTTGCTCTTCACCAACAAACCTCCACCACAGAAGAAGAAGAAGAACGCAGATTAAGATCAAGCCGGACAATCAAATGTCCTGTAGAAACACTAAAACAAAAATACGATCAAAAACAGAAAGCCTTTATCCTGTAAGAGAGATAAAAGAATCCAGTGTTCAGAACACTGGTGATGACTGGGTCGTTGAATACCCAAGACCTGAGATAAATAATGAAGTAGAAAAACAAGGGAGGGTTCCAACAAGAAAAAAAAAACTTGTAAACCAAAGAAAACAAACCCAACAAAATTAGCTCGACATCTTACAATGGAAAAAGATGTCGTCTACAAACCTTGGAGCCGAAGGGAGCTAAAAGCAATAGTCAGACGTTTTCCCAAAGATGTAATGACAAATAAACAAAAATGGTTAGAAGAATGGAATTTGGTGTGCATGATCTACAGTCCTCATATGCCCGCTATGATGCAATTGTTAAAACTGACTTTGCCATCTAATTTGAAAGACAAAGTGCTCAATGCTTGTGAAATCCCCCACGATCCCACAGAGTTAGCCAGAATGACACCAGAGGAAGCTAAGACATGTTACAGTGTCATAGCTTTAGCAGTTAAACAGGAGGTAATGCAACAAACTGACTTTGCTCCTCTTACAAAGATTAGACAAGGAAAAGATGACAGTCCTAGGGAGCTGTATGTGAAAATGATGACAGCTGCAACGGACTATTGTGGTCTGTCACCAAGTCAAATGGTCAGTTTTTCAAATAATTACATGCAACATTTGTTTGTGAATAGTCTTCAACCAAAATTTAGGACAATGGTACAATTGACAGTTGGGTGGTCAAGAAAACCATTGACTGAACTAGTAGAAATAGCACAACACCACTGGGATTGGGATAACACAGAACAAAGAATATGCAGAATGCATGAAATGCTAATGGTTTCTGATGTGTCTCACTATACAGGCGGAACATCCAGAGAAGAACGCAGTGGCAGAGGAAGCATCCAAAAAGAGAGGGGGTGCCAAAGACGCTGGCCCTCACACCATGAGCAAAGCCACAGGTCACCTTTCTCTAGCCAAGAGAAGTGCTTCCTATGTGGTGAGCCAGGTCATTGGGTAAGAAACTGCCCAATCAAAGCAGCCCAGCGTACGGCACCTCCATCAAATTCTAACCATGAGAATTGCTTCTTATGTGGTGAACCAGGTCATTGGGTAAGAAACTGCCCAAACAAAACAGCCCCACGTAGCCTGCCAAGGCACCTCCATCAAGTAACCAAAATAGAAGACCCACCACTAATTAAATAAAAAAAAAAACAACTAATTAATGATACATGTGAATTAACATAGTTCTTGATAGACACCGGAGCTTTTCTTTTCTCCAGTTAAACCAACTATATCTTCACATTTTAAAGTATCTTAAGAAAATAGTTAGAGCTGTGGGGGTTGGAAGTATTCCTAATTGTCTACCTGTATTTAAGACTACTCCAGTATCTATAGATCCTTTCACTGGAAGCATGTCCAGTTTCACGACTATCCACTCCTTTCTGCTATCAGATACCACACCCGTGAATCTGTTAGGACGAGATTTGTTATGCAAACTAATTAGTACCATCTATTTCAGACCTGACGACATCTTTTTTAGAGACTAATGAACATAAAACAACTGTGTTAGATGCTCTGATAGATCAAAATCAACCAATAGGTGAAGGGAAAGTCCATGATAGAGTTGTGTGTAGTGTGCCCCGTCAGTATGGGCCTCTTCCTCTAATGACATTGGTTTGATTAAAACGGCTGAGCCAGCACACATTTTGCTAAAACAGAATGCCCCCTGTCAAGGATCTCACAGTATCCACTCTCTCAAGAAAAGAGTGAAGGCATTCGTCCCATAATTCTATCTCTGTTAAACCAAGGGATAATGGTGTCATGGAACAGTCCATGTAACACTCCTATACTTCATGTAAAAAAAAAAAAAAAAAGATAAAAATATAGATTTGTACAAGATCTGCGAACTATTAATGAAGTGGTACTCCCCTGTTTCCTTTTAGTTCCAAATCCTACAACTGTATTATCTTCAGTATCAGCCAATTCGACTCATTATACGATCTCAACCTTTGCAGTGCATTTTTTTCTGTTCCTCTACGTAAAGATAGCCAGTATCTGTTTGCATTTGACCTCTCCCTCTACTGCGGCATGTGAGGCTGACACAGTTGTCTTTCTCAAAGCTTTAGCGGCGAAGGGCCACAAAAGCCTCACTAAAGAAGGCTCACTTGTGTCAGAAATACTTTGGAGACACATGATCCGGTTCTACAAGAGTCCTTCCTCCGTCCAAGATAAAAGCTATAGTGGAAATGCCAAAACCCACAAATATGTCACAGATGAAGACATCTCTAGGAATGACAGGTTATTGTAGACAATGGATAAGTGACCATGCCTCACTTGATGCACCACTTCAAATTTTCTTTTAAACCTCGTCCAGACCTTTTAGAAACTTTTTTCCAACTCTGATCTATTTTTCTACACTGATGGTTTTGCTTATAGAGAATATGGAGTGCCATGCACAGGGTATGCAATTTGTGATCATTTTTGATAGCGCCGCCCTGCCACCCTCAAGTTCCGCCCACGTAGCTGAGTTATTCCACTGAAGAGACCATGTCATCTTGCCAAAGGTAAAATTGTCACCATTTACACAGACTCCAAACATGCTTTTGGATGTTTTCATGATTTCCTTAATCTATTTGCTGTTGTTAATTGGGAAGCTTATACCAAATCCAAGAACGCTGGTTCAAGAGGCAGTGCTCTAGCTGATCATGCAGCCAAAAGTAGCTGCAAAACTTGACATTCCTGTCCTTGTAAAGCTCTGTCCTTCCCTACCCGCTAACAATCTTGCTTCATATAATGATGTGATCCTGCGATGTGAAGGAGCATAAATTGTGGCTTTCCCATGTTTGTAAATTTGTAAATAATGTGTGGGTCCACAACGACGGCCGCATTGTGGCACCAGCTTTCTTGTACTTAGAAATGTAATGGATATGATAATATTCTTTTATGTATAGAGACGTTCTCCAACCAGTCCGAAGCCTGGGCCTACAAGAAGGCTGATTCTGACAATATTGTTGTATGTATAGACACGTTGTCCAACCGGGCTGAAGCCTGGGCCTGTAAGAAGGCTGATTTTGTTTCTTTAGCGAAATGCTTGCCAAGCAACAAGGATGAAGAAGATGAACCTCCATGCCATGGATGAGTCTATGCGAACACTGTGCTCTGCCTTAACCTCTGCTATTCAGCTACTCCACAGACAAGTAAAAACTGTCCAGTCACCTCCTAGCAGCCAGCAGTGCTACAACCAGGAGATTGGGTCTGCATCAGAGAGTTCCGGAGGAAAAACACCCCGCTGGTCGAAAAACCAACACGTCCTGCTTACCACCAACATAGCAGTCAAGCGTGAGGGTCGTTCCTCTTGGATCCAAGCATCACACTGTAAGAAGACTAACCTGCCCATGCATAAGAAATCCGCAGGGTCCCTCTACATCCAGTGGACCATCTTCCTTATGGCCTATGGAGCCATAAAGTGTTGGGCCCTGGGAAGGATCCCCCCCCCCGCAATGGACAACGCCAGAGACCCAGAAGAAGATGTACGCTGGCTTCCAGAGGAGCAGAGGAGCAACGCTGGCACCGGAGGCCCAGAAGAAGCTGTGGAACACCCACCAGCACATCCACAGAGCAGAGAATGGTGTGTACTGGATTTGCAGCACAAAGGCTTACAAATACTTACCAAAAGGATGGTCTGGAGTATGTGGCCTGGGTCATGTGATACCAGCTATCAGAGTCCATACCGGGCTACCGGAGCTTCACATGGTAAAGAGAGACTTATATTCACACACACAAACCCCATGGACAAGATTTTTGGTGATCTCATTCCAAGTTATGGATTCATGGCATCCTTGGACCAAATAAGAGACCTCTCCCATGCAGTGGAAGATTTTGCAAACTCCACTGCAAAAGACATGTCCATGCTCTCACAAGAAATGACCACAGGAAGAATGATGACGTTACAAATTCGAGCGGCACTGGCCTCCAAAGGAGGAACTTGTGCTGTAATTGGAACTGGATGCTGTACGTTCATACCTGACCACAATGCCACCTTACAAGAAATAACGAACCACTTGCATAACTTTGCCAAGACATTTCATAACCTTGTTACCCCTTGTTTGTTGGACTGGTTTAAAGAAAAGCTAGGGTCTTTTGGTTATTTAAGTTTTGAATTTGTTTTGTTTACATTTAGAGCCTTGACTGTTATCACTCCCCTGATCACTTGTCTCAAATCTATGTGCAAATCCCTTATCACCCAAACCACTACTAAAATCATGTGCTCCACTGTGACCCAACCTGCTCCACCAATAGAGGAAGAAAATCCCAATTCTCTGTTCCAAATACAAATTGACTGTGACCATGTGTTTATAAAAAAAAAAAGAAAAAAAAAAGGGTGGATTGAGGAAGAAAATACACATTTGGAGTGACGGGGCCCTTTGACCTCCAGACCTTAAATGGTGATTCCTGTCAGTCTCCTATCCCTTAATCAAAAGACATCCAGGACCGATTTGATCACTATGTTAAATGCGATCAAACTAATGTGATCAGCTGTGATGAGCTAATCACACTCCCCACAGTGCCCCCCCCCCCTCTTTTGTATTCCCTATGATTGAACCTGCCATTTTGTCTCCTTTGTTCTTACTGTATAAAATGCTGTAGTTTCATTTGCTCTGGGTCGACTCACCGGCTCAGACCCGCTCTGTGCCTGTCGGTTCACCAGTTTACCGGTATTCTTTGAATAAACACATCACCACAGCAAGCTGCTCAACAAGACTTGAATGATTTTCCTCAACACTCCTTTGACCTATAGAGAAACTGAGGTTCATTTATCCATCTCCTGCCATTCAGGAAATCCTCAGATCTACTTCCTCTTGATGCTTCATCTGGTGGATTTTCCTTAGTGCCCACATATCTCCACTGATCAACATCTGCTGCTTCCCTGATTACAGAGGTTCTGTTTGCCACAAAGGTATGAAATCTCCTGTTTTCATTACAGATGTATTTAAGGACTGTTGTGCTGTCGGTCCAGAAAACTGACTTCTCCAGCTTAAGTTGCAGCTCTTTCTGTAGCATTTTATCCACTCGAACAGCAAGAACTGCAGCCGTGAGCTCCAGTCGAGGAATTGTAGTCTGCTTCAGAGGAGCAACTCTGGCTTTTCCCAAGAGAAATGCAACATGCACTTTGTGATCCTTCGCAAGTCTTGCATAAAAGTGGTGAAGCTGTGCTGTAACAGGATCTCCAAAGTCCCTGGGTTTAATACAGTGGTCCACTTTGAATTCAGCCACCTTTTGGAGGCCCTCCAGCCAACCAGACCATTGCTCAGCAAAGGAATTGGGAATTGTTTCAACACACATGCGCTCTGACTCTGACTGCCCTTACACCTGGATGCCACACACCTCGATCACGTGCACGGCCAGAGTTTACCCTACACATGGCTCTCCTCTTTCGCCTCTCACAGACTCCTCGGCTTGTGATTACTCCTTGGAGCCTGCGTTCAACCGCAAAAGGAGCGGCACCGAGTCCGCTACGTAAATGAAGGCCACGCGTGGCTCAGAAAGCACCTGCCGCAGGAGCTGTTAGACATACGAATCAGCAAGGTGGAGACACTGCGGGCGGCTATTTGCTATATCAAACACCTGCGGAGCCTGCTGGACTTGAACGCATCCGGGATGGAGGTGTCACTCGGAGACACGCATAACTGCGCGTCTCCGAGTGACACCTCCATCCCACCCGCAGTGTCTCCTTGCTGAGTCATTTGTCTTCCAGCTCCTACAGCAGGTGCTTTCTGAGCCACGCGTGGCCTTCGTTTATGCAGCACTCGGTGCCGCTCCTTTTGCGGATGAACGCTGGCTCGAAGGAGTAATCACACACGCTGAGGAGTCCGTGAAAGAGCCTTGTGTAGGGTAAACTCTGGCCGTGCACGTGATCCAGGTATGCAGCTTCCAGGTGGACGGGCAGTCGGAGTCTGAGCTCATCCTTGTAGTGTGCTCCGGTGTTATCAATGGAGAGGCCGTGGAGAGCACGTGTGGACATATAAAATAGACTCCACTAAAGCCTCTCTATGATTTAAAAAGGATAGAACGTGTTTGTTCTTTGTGTTTTTGAGGTTGGAGGTATGGGGAGTGTGATCCGGGGCGGAGAAGTAGCCCTACCTCTCTCATCAACGTAAATTGTTTACATAATGTTCCTTCCGTCGACACTGTGGATATTTGGAAATTGACTTGCGGGCCGCATTGAGTGAGGACGCCAGTTGCCCATCCCTGACTTAAAATGTCAAGCAATTCTGGAATGGAGCTAGTAGGACTAATAACTAATTAATAGTTATTATTACTACCTATTAATAACTACCACTGCCACATGCGAATGAGTATAGCCTGCTAGCTGGGCTATAGTTAGCTAAAAATCTAAGGACTTTTCAGCATTACATCATTGACTTATATTTTAAACAATAAACACAAAGGTCATTTAATGAAGATAAATAAAGTTGAATGAACTTGGGTTAGGTAGGCGATAAGTAAGCTATAGCCTGGTAACGAAATCAATGAATTCCAAGAATTAACAATAGCTAGCGAGCAAGTAGAAAATAGCTAAAATCTATGGATAATCTAGCTATCTTTAATCTATGGAATTCATTGATTTCAAATAACTTCATTGATTTACATAAACATATTTATCAAATCAAAAATAAGTGTTAGTTACCTTACCAGAGTAGATGGATAGCAACAGTATTGAAAGCTGTCAGCATGCGTGTTGGCCTCTTGTCTGCAGTAACTCCCTAGTCAGGTTCCAGGCTCATAGTAATCCCCCAGATTGTAATAATATGGTGATGTTATACATTTTCTGAAACTCCATAGGCAAGTCTGTATTGCAGTATCTGTTTTTTGTGTCTCTGGTGTTCCTAGGTACCACAGGGTTCAAACAAAAAAAATAACATAGGCGGAATTTGTGGAAAAAAAATACGTCTAACATCCAATTTACCATGGGGAGGGGGTTAACTTGGAGGAGGAAATATAGAAAACCAGGGGCCTTATTTGAAGGGCAACCGGTGGATTCTTGTTTGGGACACCTTGAACTTTCAAAAAATGCTGGTTGCCCACTTTTCCTCAAAAATGCCTACAGGGTCACATGATTCTGAAGTTACAGCCCAATCTATCATGTCTCGTCATCTGTCCCTCCCTCCTCCGCACGTGCACACATTACGTTTCACTGATGCCAGAAATATAAGACGTTCATTTGGTTACAATGGCAGAGAAAATGCAGCCAGCGTTACTTGTAACAGCTCACCCCGCTCAAAAGGAAGCCTGAGGCAGGAAAGGCTGCGACGAAAAAGGCTCTTGATAAAGAAAGAAGTGGAACCGAGTCAACATCGGTGCGGCGTTTGAGCGGTGGAGACAACTGGGGCATGTGAAGGGCTTCAAAAGTGATGCAGAGGTCACTCTCTTTCTGTTGGACAGGTAATTATTTGTTTTGTTTCAGGGGGACTACGCAGTACCGTAGACAGCTGGCCTCACGATGTGTGCTGGTGTCAACACGGAGGGTTTTATTTTGAAAAGTAACCAAATGTACTTGACTTCCTGTCTGCTCCGTGCTAAATTCAGATGCGCCTACAAGTTTGTGGGGGAGTGGCTTTGGACGGAGCACTGACGGGACTGCGGGGGGGGGTGGAACTTAGAGGAGGTGCCACTTTCAAATCTTGCTAGCTCTCTTGCTAGATATCCAGGAATGTAGACCCTAGCTTTAATGCAATATAAACAGGTAAACAACAAAACTCTGTTACTGTTTTGTGAGTCTGGAGTGGCAGGAAAAGTATGGGCAATCTTATTTATTTATCAATCAATTAGGAGGTTAGTAACCACTTTTGTGGACCTCCTGTGCTCAGATATCCTTTAGTAGTCTACTGGAAATCCCTATGTGGCCCATACTAAACCCAAAAATGTTGTCACCTATGAACTTTTATTATTAAAATGTCATCTATAGGTTTAGCGGATGAGCTTGGTTGCTAAAAGTTGCATGTTGGGCAATTTGCGTAATCAGCATAATGAGGAAATTAAAGGGAGTCACTACAGGTGAAGAATAGGGACATTTTTTAAACTAATATATATCACCATGAAACTTCCCCAGTTGATTACTTACATTAAGACAATAATTTTTTGTATTGTGAGTTTTCTGAATTTGTATGTTTAGATATACAAATGAGGCATTATCGTATTAAATATGCACTAATTTGCATACATTCCCAGAACATAAATCTAAACATTGGATAAAGCCAAGTTCAAAATTTTTCTTTCCTTTTGTTGACATATTATAGCCAAAGGTTTTTACAGAGGGAATTTGGGATTTCTCTTTTTATCACTCCATAAATCAGAAAATACTGTCAACAGCCGTAAAAAAAACAATTTTCGCCCTGTTTTTAGGAATGAAATGTTATATAAATCAGGCTATGAATGCTATATGAACAAACCCCTCTGTCACAACCTTCAGATTAGTACAAACTCATTTTGAGAAAACAGCCTCAAGTATGTATTGTATAAGAAATCTATAGAAGGAAATAGACAAAGCGAAGTAAAATGAACACTTAAATGTGTATTTTGGATGTTTTCTTTCCACTAGTCTGAAAGAGGACATGTTATGGAAGCAAAATAACCCCAAATCTCAAAATTGACAGTGCATAAAAAATGACGTTTTTGCCTGCCACGTTTCCCCTTAATCGCAAGAAACTGAAAATGGCTATGACTTTGCTTCTAGTTAACTTCGAAAGGTGATCTAATAGTCTAAGTCCATGTTTGTGATATCCAGAATTCCCAAAGCACCGAATGTTTCATAACCCCCCTCCTCCTTCTATAGATTTCTTACACAATACATATCTTTAAAGGCTGTTTTCTCAAAATGAGTTTTTTCTCATATTTTGAGCCAAAAATCATCACTTCAGTAGCACTTATATACACCAAACTTTCCAATTTTATTCCTATCTATATTCTGATATTCTTCCTAAAAACAGGGCGAATTTTTTTTTTTTTATGGCTGTTGACAGTATTTTCGGATTTATGGAGTGATAAAAAGAGATATCCAAAAATCCCTCTGTAAAAACCTTTGGCTATAATATGTCAACAAAATGAAACAATAATTTTGAACCTGGCTTTATCCAATGTTTAGATTTATGTTCTGGAAATGTATGCAAATTAGTGCATATTTAATGAGATAATGCCTCATTTGCATATTTAAACATACAATTTCAGAAAACTCATAATACAAAAAATAATTGTCTTAATGTAAGTAATCAACTGGGGAAGTTTCATGGTGATACACATTAGTTTAAAAAAATGTCCCCCTTTATTAACTAATTATGCTAATTACTCAAATTGCCCAACATGCAACTTTTAGCAACCAAGTTCAATTTCATCCGCTAGGCCTATAGATTACATTTCAATTATAAAAGTTTATAGGAATCACAATTTCTGGGTTCAAGAAATTTCCAGTAAACAATAGATCTTCCAGTAAAGCTGTGATAAACAAATTATCGTGATATGAGAGGTGTGTCAACTGCGTTTTTGTATATTTGTATTCTGTACTGTTGGTGATGATTTCAGGCACTTTGTTGTTAATGTATGTCTTTGTTGTTTTTGTTTTTTTTGTTTTTTTCTTTTCAGAATTTTCACAAGCATAAACATAATTTCTGAAAGGATAATAAATAAAGGTACATAACTAAATTAATGTTCAACCAAAACAACATTTTTGTTATTGTTTCCTGATTGTGATCTGAGGATGGTCTTAGACTAGGAGTGTCTCTGCATTCCCTGCTGAAAAAAAACCCAGCCTAGATCAGCGCAGTTTCTATGCTGGTCTATGCTGATTAGCTGGTTTGGACCTGCATGGAGCTGGTGGACCAGCATGATGAAGCTGGTCTACCAGCAAGGTCCCATTAATTATGCTGGCCAACAGCATAGTCTTGCTGGTGACATTGCTGATGAAGCTGGTCACTAGCATCTGATGCTGGTGACCAGCATCCAATCACCAGCATCCCATGCACCAGCATGGGAAGTTCACACCTGTGCCTGAATCCTGTTCAGTCAGCATCTTGATTTGCCACACCTGCTAGGTGGATGGCTTATCTTATTGGATTTTAACAAATGTGTGCTCAACATCTGAAAGAAGTAATTATTTTGTGTACATACAAAATAAAAACTTTTTAAAACTGTTAACTTAAACTCGTGAGAGAAACCGGAGCAACAAACAAAGTGTTGCATTTATATTTCTGTATATTTAGTGCAGTATTTACAGTTTGTTTCGGGTGCCTACAAATGACTCCAAAATCTTGCAGGTTTGAAGCTTGTGTTCAGTAAACTTGGTGTACGGTGACAACCTCACTGACTCTGTGTCCTGTATTGGACTTTCACAGCCAACTTCACTCCTCCTCATTATCTGCAATATGAAATAAGTTGTTGACACATCCAGTGCTGGTGACCAGCATCCCATCACCAGCATCCCATGCTGGTGACCAGTATACTGAATGAATGAATGAATGAATGAATGAATGACTTTTATTATTGTGTCATGCATACAGTGTATGCCCAGCCCGCATGGGCTTATAGGACACCAAAAAAGAAAAGAAAGAACCAAACCAGATCCAGAGCACAACTGGATCAGCACAATATTATCAGCACATCAAAAATTAATTAAACAAATGTACCTGTCGTCTTTTCCAGGCTTCAGAGATAAAGCTAGCAGTTTTAAACACATTAAAATTAAACAACCACTCCAGCTTCTGCTCATCAAAATATCAAAATATTTCAGGGTTTTGTCCATAGATTTCATGATTTCCATAGATTTCATGAAATAATACCTCTCTTAAGTCATCATACTTTGTACAGTATAAAAGGAAATGAGACTCACACTCTACTTCATCTAGCTCACACATTTCACATATTCTATTCTCCTCTGGAATATTTTTAAATCGACCAACCTCAATGGCCAGAGGAAGAATACCAGATCTCAACTGTGCAACTAAAGATCTTTGACTTCTCTGTAAACGTGATGTAACATATAATTCAGGTCCAAAATTAGATTTAATCTGCATATATGTCCTTAATTTTGGTTTTAATAGGACATTTTCAAACCATTTCTCTTCAAATTTCAATAGAAGCTTATCCTTGATGAAGTTAACACTACAGCACAAGTTATTCCTATAAATATAGACCATATCCACCTCCTTAAAAATAGAATACATTTCTTTTGACCAGGGGGAGCTATGTAATTTACTCCATATAAATACTTTTTTATTTATTCTATCCTCTGCCGTTTTGTTTAGTCGATTCCACAATCGAATCATTTCACATTTTCGCTGTACACATCCTGGAATCCAGCCCATATCTCCTTCTATTGCTGGGACTGGCGCAAATTTATGGACACCCAAAAAATATCTTATAGCTCTATTCTGTATAGTATCTATAACTTTGGACTCAAATGTCATAAAATCATCCAGAAGGAAACCTAAATATTTATATGAGCTAACATATTCCAAGGGAACTGAATCAAAATAGAATGTTTGTTTACTTCTTTCCATACCTTTGTTTCTAAAATGCATTATCTGTGTTTTGCTCTTATTTATCACTAATCTCCATTTATGACACCAGGAGCTAACCAAATTTAGCATATTTTGTAAATCAGACTCAGATTCTGCCAGTAAAATAATATCATCCGCGTATAATAGAATACCTAAATAAATGTCATCCAAACATACACCCAGATTAGTTTTCTTAATCTGTAGAGCTAAATCATTCACAAACAATGCAAAAAGTGTTGGAGAAAGAATATCACCTTGTTTCACGCCAAAAGGGGTTTCAAATGGATATGCCAGGCCATACTACCACCAAAAAAGAACATAAACTGGTCTTGCTGGTCACCAGCTATGCTGGTCTATGCTGGTTTTTCCAGCGAGGTTAGAAATATTTGATGAGATGCAGGAGTGAATTCTACCTTTATTTCATGTTAATCCCTTAATCTTTTCAACTGTTTTGTAAGACAACACTCAGTACGTTTACATGCACAGCTAAGTCGGATTACAGCCATAGTTTGACTATGCTACTCAATCAGGCAATTGTACGAGTATAAATGCCGGTGAGAAAATCGGATTACTGGCCGAAGTATGTCATAGGATAGGTGGTAACAGAGCCACCTCCGACTGACCTCTTTACGTCACCAGCAACAACAAACTGCCTCGGCATTCGAGAAAGATGGCGTACGAAGAGCGATACGAAGCTACATCTTTGTACATTTCGTATATGGTGTACATGATAATTACACAAACTAGATGCACAATGGCGCCCTTTCTTGCAGTGATTTCGTAGGAAAGACACTGGGGTCCGCGTCCTTCTACTTCTGGCTCACGGCCCCGGGAAAGAAATGTCGCGCCTCCGCAGAACGCCAAATCCAATCCGATCTGATAGAATGTATACAGGCAGGAGTAATGCGAGTATCAATCCAATAATCTAGGTGTTTTAATCCGACTATGAGAAATCCGATCCGGTCTGATTTTAGTCAGACTAAGGTGTATACATGCATCTTAAAAATCCGATCATAGTTGGACTAACCCAGTAATTCGGTTTTCTTGGGTGTCATGTAAACACACTGACTGTACCAGCAATCACATCATATTACTCTGCTTACCTGTTAGAATCAGGAAAATTGGTACGATCTGTGCGACACCCATCTTGTCTTCTTTCTATAAATCAATAAGAAAAACAATGCAGAGATGTACTGACAGAAGCACCATGTCGAAAAGTTTTGCACAACAATTACTAGCCAGTAGAATCATCACTATCAATGTAATGTTACTACTGTAAACCAGTGCCGGTCCTGAGTAATTTGGTGCCCTAGGCAAAATCTTGGGCGGCGCCTCCTTGCATCGCAGTCAATTTTGCAATCAATTTTCACACACTCACGCAGAAACTGCATGCATATATTCAGGATTTTATTTCTTTTAAGTCAAAAATATCACACCAAATAAAAACTGAGGAAATGATAAAGTGATAAAAATACAATATAAATAAGGCATTGTGAAAACATATTATCTCTCAGCCTCAGCAAGTGCCATCTCCTGCTTATCTATTGTCAGCCGCTTTGCAAAACGACCTTCAACTCCTTCCATGTTGCCATGTGGGTATTGTGCTCCCGGCTATCCTCATGAAAGTGGCTTGCATTTGTCCAGTCCTTTAGTCTGTATTCTTTAGGAGAAAACATTTAGCAGCAGAAGCAGTGCAAGCAATCATTTCTGTTTGAGTACACCAGCCAGCTTCTTTTGATTTTTTTCCGCAATGACTCTGTTACAAAACTCATGTTGCCACTCTCCCATCGTTGTTTTTGGTAAATGTGTAACTGTTTTTTAAATTTTTTATTTTAAATGGCCCTCTCTGAACTAACCCTCATCTCACTTAGTCAGTCAGTAGAGATGTCCAGTCAGCCTTGAGTCCTGATGCTGTGTCACTCTGCTGTGCTGAGGTAGAGGGACAGGAGCACCTGATGCTGTGTCACTGGGCTGCTGGTGAAATATGTTAAAAGTGCATCTGAAGAGAGAAGAGAAGTATATGTGACCACTGCATTTTACATTTTAATAATTAAAAAAAAAACAGATTGGTGTGTGCCATACGTAAGACTAATATAGACTAATAATGAAAATGTGATGAGATTCATTCAACTTTATTGTCATTGAAGAGCAATATAGTCTAATCAGAGTACAAGTGCAGTGTATATATTTTGTCTATGAATGACATGGAAAAGCTAAGGTGTGGTGTATTAACAGTAATACACTTTTAACTGCACTTTAACACTGATGTACACTTTAACAAACATAAACTGTGACACAATAAACCAAAGGCTTACATCTACCGTGTTACAAAGGGGATGGAAAACTAATAGCATTTTAACTGACATACAAGCAGGAAAGACACCTGTAATAACACCTGAACAAGCCTAATGTTAACTTTCCAAACGTCCCTGATGAATTTAAGTGGAGTAGCATTAACACACGTCAACTCAGCTATTTATTGATTATTAAACAATGCTGCAACCCAAAGTAAGCTAGCAAGCTAACACTCTGCTCCAACAACGATCATTAAACTATTAATTTCATTCAGTTCATCACATTGATGTTACTGTACCTCTATCTTCTTCACGCTTTTCTTCCTCTTCTTTCCGTCTTTTCCTTCACTGGGCGCCAGATGGTTTCATTCTTTTGGACCTTGTGGTTCTGCTACAGTGTCAGTAAATCTATCTCTTGGTCTTGGGGTCTCGGTGTGGTCAGATTCAGGCAGCTCGCCTCTCGGCCCGCCCTCCTCATAGAGGACAGGTACAGTGCACCGAGCCAGAACCCAGAAAAAAGGCCTCTGCGTTATTTAATAGTCCTTGCCATGACGTTTTATTGCTGTGTGCTTATATAGTATTTCGAAATAATAGTAGTAATGGCACTGATAAAAAAAAAATATTCTTAAATGTATTTATTTATTTATTTATTTTCTCCCCCCGTTTTCGGCGCCCCCCCGCAGATGACGGCACCCCTAGCATTTGCCTATACTGTCTATGCCCAGGACCAGCTCTGCTGTAAACCCAGTGAGCCCAAACGTAAAATGTAAAAAACATTTAAAACAATAGTTCAAGAAAACAATAATTTTGTTGGGCCTCATGCCACATGGCTCAAACAAAAAGAAGGCCTGTAGAGGAAATCAAAAGCCTAACTGCTAGAGCCTGACCAACTTGAGGAAGTCAAGAACAAAGGAACTGAACCAATGCCCAAAAGGTGTGATAAACTGTAACTCAAGGTATGACACCCGCCCCAAAACTTTCACCCAAAACTCCGCCAGGGTGACTATGATGTCACTCAGAGTTTAAAGGTCAGGAGACCCCTCTGAACGTTGAATTCCCAGGGTAACATGATGCTGTAATGAGACTCTGGTTTCATTCAGTAGTTACCGTAAGTGTGTACTTTGAGAAAGGTTTTTCACTTTGCTTGACCTAGGCTTCAGTTCTTTCCTCACTGGACGAGACAGAGACAGTTTTGTTTTACTTTTGTTTTTGTTGGAATATTCTTTATTATTGTTTTGGATCCATAGAGGAACACTAAACAACCCAGTCCACATGATCGTTGTGTTATTCTTTGTTGTCTGCTAAGCCCTCACTTAGCTTTTTTCCTGTTACTAACACACACAACCGCGCACACACACGCCGGGTAATATACACACACATAATCTTATGAACGATCGGTTGGAAATTCAACGTTAACCCCGCTATAACATAAGACACGTTACATATATTCCCTCTTTCCTCTGATATTTTGAGGCGGACTCCTTGGTAGCATGACTACCCTTTTCGGAACCGTGGGTATCCAAATTCACCTCACGTGCAATCAAACTGCGCGTGGAGTCGTCTTTGTTCAAACTCTGCGCGCACATGTAGTGATCGCCACGGGTCAGCGCATTCACTGCTGCCATTTTTTAATTCCAAGTATATCATTCAGTTGAATCGGAGTCATCACCTCGGAATCCACGTTCTCGCGTGACTTCGTCAAGTCACGTTTGCCGCTTCCTGTAGTCTCTCCGACGAGATTTCCCAAGTCACGCCCACTGGTTTTGTAGCCACATTCGGCCATCTTTGTAGTTTTTACAAAGGACTTCCTGAGAGCAGTGGCGGTTCTAGACCAGTTTTAATAGGGGGGCCAGGTTGGGGCCGGCTTTTTTGTTTGGGGGCACATACAACCCGGAAAAAAGGATAAATCCCTCATCCAGGCAAAGCAGTGTTTACAATTTCTGCAATATTGATTGGGTAGTAAACTGCTGAGACACTATATTTCTGCCTTTCCCTTCAGAACAAAATTATTGCAGAAATCTGTCATTGTATTATTAATGCAGACTCCCTGTCAGGGGGGCCACAGGGGGGTCCAGACTCAGAGTTACGCGGGCACTGGCCCCTGTTGGCCCCCCCCTAGAACCGCCCCTGCCTGAGAGAGACACCGTCCTGTACATGTTGGATGACAGTGATTGCAGTGCTGACAACCTCACAACCCTTTTTAACTCTACTAGATATTTGATTCTATTGCTCCTCGGAGGTCTGAATAGCTAAGTCAGATTGAGAGAAAATGGAAAAAGGATAATCTTTTTAACGTTTCGAACTCTCTCACTAATCCTAGTGACACAGTTCATGTTGTGCCTTCATCTACTCTGTTTGAGAATTTCTTGAGGTATTTTACTGAGAAAATCTTTGTTCTTAGCATTCCTTCCATTCCTTCTATGTCGGACCCCTCTATCCCTCCTCTGTGCCCAGCTGTCTTCCAGCAGTTTGAGCCAGTTTCATTCCCCTCCTATCTGTCTGCCATAGTCAAACAGGTTCATCCTGCAAACTGCTCCCAGGGAAGGAATTCCTGTTCATTTATCCAAATACCTCTTTAACACTGTTGGGTCAAGCATTTTAACGCTGGTTAATTCATCCCTTAGCACAGGGTGTGTTACCTCTGCTTTTAAACATGCAGTCGAGCAACCTCTTTTAAAAAGAAAAAAATGGACCCTTCAGTTTTTTTTTTGTTTTTTTTTTACAATTTTAGACCGATTTCAAAACACAGAAAAACTTGGCTATTTTAATGATTTTAGATTTGACTGCTGCCTTTTACACCATCAATCACTTGATTCTTTTATCCCAACATGAAAAGTGTGTGGGCATTAAGGGTACTGCCCTTGAATAACTCAAATCATGTTTGTCATAAAGGAGTTACTTTGACCAACTTAACCAACTGAATTTTCTTCTTCTGTGACCCCTCTCCCCTGTGGGGTGCCATAAGGGTCTATTTTGGATCCTTGACTCTTCTCGTTATATATGCTGCCCTTGAGTTTCATTTTTAAGAAGCATAACATCTCCTTTCACTGCTTTGCAGATGATGTGCACATCAAGTGATTAAGGCACCCCGCAGGCCTCATTTAACTGTTTGAGCGATTTAAAAAGCTGACTGGATCTGAACTTTCTCTTTCTTAATGAAAACAAAACAGAAATTGTTGTCTTTGGTCATTCTGACCGGCTGGATGGCTGTGCTGGCATTTTTGGCCCTCTATGGTCCTAGTTCTGTTGTGAAAACCAGCTTTTTCCAGCTCAGACTGTAAGCCAGAGTTAAGCCGTATCTGCCCCAAAAAGACTTTGAAACAGTCATACATGAATTTGTAATGACTCGTCTTGGTTACTATGTGGGTCTGAAACTGTTGTCTTTTCAAAGACTACAGCTGGTGCAAAACGCTGCTGCTCGGCTCTTAACCAAGACCAGAAATCATGAGCACATCACTCCAGTTTTAGCCTCACTCCACTGGCTTCCTGACTGCTTCAGGATTGATTTTAAGACTTTATTGTTTGTTTTTAAGGTTTTAAATCATTTGATACCTTCTTATTCATATGAGCTCATCCATATTTACTGTACGACTAAAGCTCTGAGGTCGTCCTCTCAGACGGTTCTGGACGTTCCTGGAGCCAGACTGAGAAGTGGAGGTGACAGCGTTTTCAGTGGCTCATCCTAAATTATGGAACACTTTGCCTCTGCAAATGAAATATGCTTGGACCTTTTTAGATTATTAGTTTTAACATCCAAACAGAGTGACAGTATAAAAATGTCCAAAGGCAGACTTTTGGGCAAATAACAATTATACACATGTGTCCCCTTCATAATAATTCTGAACTATATACATTATTTTTCTTTAAATAAGCTCATGAAATACAGTTTCTACACCTGGAAAACACATCTATGTTTCAGAAATAGTGCACAATATTTTCATTTATTTTGGGTTCTGACGATTTAGAATAATAAAAGTCACATTAAAATTCGGATAATATGGATGTTCTCTATGTTTTGGAGAATTTTCAGCATCATTTTATAACTCTAAATATTTGGAGTTTGACTATGGCTTATTTGTGGTAAAAACATCAATGTTTTCTCACGAGAAAATTGAGTTGTCAGAAAGTTAGAGCTTAAACTAAAACCATGCCTTACAAATTCCACCTTTGTCTTCACATCTCACTTATATATTCACATATTTCAAATTCCCATTGATGAGAGTATAATGTCAATAAGCAAAGTATTTCAACAGGTAGGTGAGCTGAATGAGGAAACTGCTTTTCAATCGCCCTAAGCATTCAGTCTGTGCAACTGCTCAAAAACATCAACCTGACTGAAATGTCTCAAAGAACACCTCTTGTGGAACAGGATTAACCTGAATTCCTATTCTTTTTATCTGAAATGTTATACTTATTTTGTTTGAATCTAACAACATGATGCTGCTGTCTTGCTATATGTGCAATGATACTGGTGGAATTAAAAAAAGAAAAAAATCAACAGAAAGAGCTGAGTCGAATTTCATGACATATTGCAAAAAACATGAACTATGTTACAATCACTTGTTATCACCTTAAATATGTGAAAATATGTGAGAATGAAATAGAAATGGGGTTGGAAATTAGCACAATTGAAAACTAAACAACCAAGACAGACACACTCACTCTCTGTGTCTCTGTCAGGCACACAGTGTTGAGATATAATAAAGTCAACATATAAACTTGGAAATGTACTCACCCAATATGGAAATATAAGATCAAAAAGTAGTAAATTCCCCTTTACTATCAGATTAAGATGCTTTGAACTATGTAAGTGTCCTTAAATTCAATTCAGCTCACATCTACTACATTTCAAACCAATTCACACCTATAATATTTTAAACCTTCCACTAAAGTGACTCTTCACATCTATGGAGGCCTTCACATGTCTCTACAAACGAAAGGCTAGTGTCTTGACTCTTAACTGATGCGTTTTACAGAAGTGCTCTGACACCTTAGCAAAGACTTAACTAAATCACACCTGTCATTTTCTTGGCTCAGTACATTTGCATACCCCCAGCTTTTTGTTATGTGAAAGTTGCAGGCACATTCAACCTATGTAAATGTTGAAAGCGGTTTGACCAGTGTGACAAGTTATGATACAGGAAATATACATTAAGTACACATCAAAAGAAAAGGATCTTGGTTTTATTTCATAACTTTGACCTGACATAGTACAAATCCATAAAACATTAACATGATCCAGTTTGAAATTGCTGTATTTGATAAGTGGTGAATATCTACATGGATTTTGCATCAGTGAAAAATGTATTTCTTTTTTACCATGACAAGTGAAACTGCACGTGCTTTTGCAAGTTTTCTGAGGGTTCATCTAGTTTTATTTAACTTAAGTTGACTTTTTAAATACCCGACAGTATAATAACATACATCCCAGTGGTATGAAACTAATTGTTATTGATATTATTGATTAATAAAATGCAACACAGAAACAGATAAAGGTTATGAATATGAAGCGAAGACAAAGAAATGTAAATGTATAGTATAGTAAAGTATAGTATAGTATAGTATAGTATAGTATAGTATAGTATAGTATAGTATAGTATATTGATGTTTCTGTTTCATTTCAGTTATTGACAACACAAGCAGACTTTCATGTTATATTGGAAAAACTATCAGTGCAATAGTGGACACTGAAAATGCATTTGCATAGAAAATTAAGTCTAACTCAAACAGGCATTTTATTACTCAAAACCAGTTACTGTCGGCCGTAACTACACCAAAACAACAACAAACCTGTCCACTTGTCTCATGTCTGCCCTCTCATTTACACATACAGACACAGCTCTCTCTCTACCCCGCCCCTCACCTCATCACCACATAAGTTCACAGACAGTCTGAAATCGCAGAACTTAAATTTAAACATTAGGCTACTTAAACATTATAACAGTAGCCGAAGGGTCGTCACATTAATATTAAATCACATAATTTCAAACAGAAAGTTGTTTTAGTTGTTTTCTGCTTCATTGACAGAAAAAGGCCCCCACGATTGTGGAGAGTCTCATCCGTCCCGCGGCTGTAGCAATGACAAGAGCAATGCATGGAGAGAAAATATCTAACACTCTTTTAACCATTCCCCTGTCAAATGACACCTTGGGGCACCGTATTCAGGACATAGAAAATGACATTAAAGATCAGCTCATTGACAGAGTGAGGAAAACTGGAAGATTTTCCCTGCAAATTGATGAGTGCACAGATGTGTCAGGAGATGCGCAGCTGCTGGCCTTTGTGAGGTACAGCTACGAAGGGAAAATGCACAAGGATATGTTGTTTTGCTCATCAATGGAGGGAACATGCACTGGACGGGACATTTCAACAAGCTCAACAGTAACATACAAAAAGTGGGACTGCGATGGGAGAGCTTTGCATGTTGGAGGTAGCCCCCCATGTGAAATTTCTGCACTGTATGATCCACAGGGAAGCACTTGCTGTCGGGTGTCTCGAGCCAGAGCTTCATGATGTTCTCCAAACATCAGTTAAGATTGTTAATTTCATTAAATCACGGCCACTGCAAAGCAGAATCTTTTCCACACTCTGTCATGAAATGGGATCAGACCACGCAGCACTTCTCTTTCACACAGAGGTCAGGTGGCTTGCTCATGGCAAAGTTTTAACGAGGCTCTTTGAACTGCGTGAGGAGGTCCGCATATTTTTATCAGACTGTAGTTCCCTTGCTGACTATCTGACTGACCCAAAGTGGGTCACGAGCCTCGCATATTTAGCCAGCATTTTTGACAAACTAAACAGCTTAAACTTGTCCCTCCAAGGCCCAAACACAAATGTCCTTACCCTCTCTGATAAGGTCACGGCATTTAAGAGAAAGCTGGAGCGGTGGGCTGTGCGAGTGGAAGGGGGAAGTGAGTTGAAATTGAAATGTTCCCTGAGCTTGATGACTTTATGAAGAGTTACGACATAATCATTCAACAAAGGAATTATTGCCTCTCACCTCAGGAGCCTGCTTGAAAGTTTCAATAAGTACTTCCCAAATGATGGCACACCGGAAAAGTACGACTGGATACGCCAGCCTTTCACCACCTCCACCGCGCATCACCTGCCATCAGAGCTGCAGGACGCCCTGCTAGATCTCTCCTCTGACCACACATTACAGACTGCTTAATCGGCATGCGCACTGGAAGAGTTCTGGTTGTCAGTAGCATCAGAGTACGCAGCACTGTCAAAAGCTGCAACCGATGTACTGTTTGCATTTGCATCCACATATCTGTGTGAAAAGACCTTTTCTGCACTGACATACATGAAAAACAAATACAGATCACGACGCTTCAGAGTTGAGAGTGATCTTCGCGTGGCCGTGTCTAACATAAAGCCAAGAATGCAGCTGCTGCATTCAAAAAAGCAGGCGCAGCCGTCACATTAAATAGTGGCTGCAGCTATTTGGCTTCGTGAAGAAAAAAAAAGAAGTAGACATTTATAGAGTTAGGAGTTTTTGTTAACAAAATATCTCTGCTTTGACAAGGAAAGGGGCCGAATGAGCAGATTCAGTCTTAAGTTGTTGTTATGACAAAATGTTATGATGTTCTTTTTCATGTTTAAGCTCTAAGCAACATAGATGTTTAAAATGAAACAACAACTGTTTTTCTTCCTAGTGTGTTTTGTTAAGCTTCCTAATTAGTTATCGTTTTATTTCATTACAAAGAAAAATAAAGTTTGCGTTATTTGTTTACATTTTAACCGGCTCAACTACCAGCAATATGATGGGATGTAGTGACCATTGTCGCTCTGTTACTCACATGAAAAGTTAGCCTCTTGATGCAGCTTTATGTTTTTCAAAAAATCCAAAAGTGTTTAAAAATAAGATGATAAAGAAAGTTATAGCTGAAGTGTGATCATAAGTGCTTGTCTGATTTGTAAATGTAATGTAGCCTGCGGTGTAATGATCGGGCGTTGTTACAGCACTGCGGACAGTGCGCGCGTGGGGGGGACAGCAGTGCATGTTAAATTGGGGGTCGCGACTCAAAAAGGTTGAGAACCACTGGTATAGAGAATATCTATCATTGAATGGTAGTCAAAGATGGAATTCTGGTTCTAAAAAGACAAAAGTGTGGTAGGACCAGTGATGGCAGCAACAGTGTTGCTTTTTACAGTAACGCGTAATCTAACTAATTACTGTTGCCATCGTTACAATGCCGTTACTGACAATGAAATGTGGAGCGTTATAAACTGAAGCTACTCATTAAAGCTGTTTTCACCTGACTTGACACTTAGTCACAGGAGCTGCAAAGCTGTTTTCTTTTCTTTGGTGAGGGAGGAGGGAGGGAGGGTCGAGACAACCACATAAGTGATGATTATTGGCTGAGGTAGAGTAAGAGTTCGTAAGCCAATCAGAGGCAGTCTTCAGTTTACACATACTCACACACAGTGTTGGGAAGATTACTTTGGAAATGTAGTTGGTTAAAATTACAAGTTACCCTGTTGAAAATGTAATAGTAGTGTAACTATTTCAATTACTTTCTCAAAGTAATGTAACTACATTTGATTACATTATGATTACTTTTCCTAATTTTGAATGAAATCTCTCAACTGCTAACCATTTTCACATTTTAAGACCTATAGTGTGATAAACCTTTCAGTTCAAAGGTTTAACCATATATTATGAGTCTGACCTTAGGCCTGTACGGCGAAGGAGGCTCATTTCCTCACTAAATGGAGCGACAACGGGCTGATTTCAGCCAAGAGGAGCAGGTTGTTTTAATGGAGAGAGTATGAGCGATACAAAAAAAGCCTGATCACAGCCTGAAGCAACAGTGTTGCTGCAAATATGACAAGAGGAGGCTGGTTTTAATTTCTGACAGCTCTACATTGAGCTGCTTTTAAATATGAAGCTTTAGAGCAACAACAACTGTTGTTTTAAACTGTATTTTATATTGTTTTCATATATTTCACTGATCGCAATTATAAAATGCCAGTGTGTGTTTTATTGAAAGCGAGGCTGGGTGTGCGTACGAAAATAGGTTACAGTGGGTTTTTTAGGTGCTGTAGCTACAAGCAAATCTCATGTTGTCTCTGGACAAAGACCTTTTTAAATGTCAGAAAACAGAGTAGACTACTCAAGATTTGCGTTTGGGCAACACATAACAGGCGAAACAATTAATTTATTCATGGCCACATTAAGTTAAATTATCTGTCCTGCTGCGAGCGCACAACTTCTTTCAGTGGTGACTGACTGTATATAAAAGTAAATAGGCTATAGCCTAATAAATGACCTCCTGACGCGAGTCGGATCAACAGCTGAGCAGCGTATCCCATCAGCTGAACATCTGTAGGCGGAGACGCTCAGAGAGAAAGTAAACAGCAGCGGATCAGCGCGATCTCTCCCTCCGTACAAATTCTCCGTTCTGATCCAGCTCTATTCGACTTTCAAAGTAAAGGTGACGTCAGCTGTAAATGAGTTAAATAGTGAAACAGCGGTGCTTTTATAGCCGATTTTATGATTAAACTCTGAAGAGAACCTGGTCGGGACCAGGTTATGAGCTAAGTATAAATTACCATGCTGATCTAGCCGGGTTTAAAGAGAGCCACCTTTGTAATACAGGGAAGCCTGGCTTCTGTCTGTATGAAGTGTTTTTTGTATTTCCAGCCCAGGAACATCTTGTGCGCCGCCGACACGGTTGCTGCTGAGTCTGACTGCCGCCGTACGGTTTGTCGGTTGAGTCGAATGGCACATGACCAGAGAGAGCCAATCACAAGCGTCAGTTTTGGCAGGAGGATGTTGATATGAAAAAAACTAAAAACAAACATGAATCCAGGGGGGCGAAAAACTATTTGATAAATCCGAGCTTTTGCGGCGATTTTTCAAATGTAACTTAAGTTGTAATCATTGAAATTTCCAAAAGCAACTGTAATTTAATTACATATTTTCTCCCAGTAATGTAATGGATTACAATTACGTACATTTTGTAATTAAATTACGTAATGTCGTTACATGTAATTCGTTACTCCCCAACACTGCTCACACACACACTACAGCTGGTAAATACGGTTCCTTTTAAGGATTCGAGTCATTATGAGTCACTCACTAAATTGAACAGGATTGTGCGAGTCACTTCAGTCACTTGAGTCAGTACTGCCTAATAACCATGGAAGCTCGTAGCTCGTTGCTCATAGCAAGCTCTTAGTTAGTAGCTCGTAGCAAGCTTATAGCAAGCTCGTAGCAAGCCCGGGGCTAGTGGGCTACAAGCTTGCTATGTATACGGCTCTGCGTGACGCTATTTATCAATTTAGATTAGATTATAGTAGGACTCAAGTGATTCGAGTGAATCAGCGCGTTTACATGCACAGCTTAGTCGGATTACAGCCATAGTTCGACTATGCTGCTCAATCAGACAACTGCAATTATCCGAGTATACATGCCGGTGAGAAATTGGGATTATTGGGCCGGAGCATGTCATACCTCGGTACGCTAGGTGGCGCTGTACCCATTTCAACTAGTGGTGGCAGAGACACCTCCGGCTGACCTCTTGAAGTCGCCAGCTGCCTCGGCATTCAAGAAAGATGGCGTATGAAGAGTGAGACCAAGCTACATCTTTTTACATTTTGTATATGGTGTACATGATAATTACACAAACTAGGTGCACAATGGCACTCTTTCTTGCAGTGATTTCGGAGGAAAGATGCCGGCGCCGTCCGTCTACTTCCGGCTCACGGTCCCAGGGAAAAACTCTCGCGCCTTATTTTGTCCCAGAGCTGAGTGTTTGTGCATGTCCATTGTAAGGAACTCTAATTTAATGAAGCATCGCTCAACGGCACACGCTTCTACAAAACTAGTGTCCAAAAAACCTGTTGCTGACACCGTTGATGATGATAGCAGGCCAGGTGTGTTTAACGTGAGCTCCGCTAACAAAGAAGGACATGGAGCCATCCAAGTGGCTACAGCTGGATTTTTCTGCTCCAGCTTCACAAAAACTTGTGACACAGACGGATTTGCTGCCTCGGAGGGTACACTTATTTCCACCTCACCTGCTTTCTAAATCCGAGGCGTCAGTGTGCCGGCCCCTGCGTGAGATGAGCAGAGGTGTTGATTACCTGAACTGTTGTGGCACCCACAGCCAGGCAGTTTTAAAACCAGAAAACAGCTGATCACAGCAGTCAGTCCATCATTTCATCTGCGAACATTAAGATGAGCAACTGGACAGCGGCCGAGATCCAGGAGATGCTAGCATCTCCTTGGTCTCTGTAGCTGTCTTCGTTGTCCGCTTGTTGTTGTAGTGGTAAGCTAGGAACAGTCGCTACTTTTAAATTAAAATCCCCCTGCTAAGAACTCCAATGGGGTGCAATGTAAAGCACTTATTTTGAAGACAAATTCGTTGTCACTGTTCACAGCCCAACTACATGCTTCACGTCACGTCACATGTTTACGCCTACCCCAGAGGTGGCTTTTGGAAAAGGAGAAATATTACACCTCGATTTTAGAAAGAAAAGGCGGCACATTGCTGCCCTTACCTTGGAGTAAATGTGCTGAATTTTCTATCTAAAAAGGGCTCTTGATAAGGCAAGTTCTTCATAGTCTGCAGGCGTGGTCGTTTCTTCTACCAGGGCTGGCTCAAGGCATAGGCGATATAGGGAGTTGCCTAGAGCGACATCTGATGGAGGGGCGCTGCCAGTCACCCTTGAGGGAGTAATAATAATAATAATTTCCCACTGGCACTCTCCCTTCATGTTTTGTCTTGAAAACAAGGCTGGATTACCCAATGGGCTTTATGGGCACAGGCCCAGGGGCCCACGTGCATATGGGGCCCAACGAGCGGCAGCACCTCAGTGGAAAAAAAAAAAAAAAAGACATAATTTTTGTATGTTTAACATCACGGGGGGCGAATGGCGAATTGAAGTTGCACACAGTGAAAGCACTACACCCGAAGTTATTTTAAAACCAATTATAATTGTCATTACTGCTATTTGTATAATTTCTACAAGTCACCGTTTAAGTTGAGTGACAGCCACCCCCAGCTCGGACCTCGCCGCTTCCCGGGCCGTGGACCAAGTGCTCGCTGTGCCCTCTCTCCCCCTCGCGGGGGAAGAAAGGGGCCCCCTCGCTCCCGGCTTGACTGTCGACCGGTGTGGACTGTCCTCAGTGCGCCCCAGCCATGTCGCATCACGTAAAATGCACCAGGGGTCTGCGGCGATGTTGGCAACCCACCCGTCATCCCATTCAAAGGCTGCAACAGGCGACTCATCAAACCGGGGAGAAGTTAGTTTTAGGTTCGGTATTTGGCAGATATGCACTCAGGCCCAGCCGCGACTTTACTGAGGTTCACCCAGTGTTAGCAGCAGGAGGACGGTAAGCTCACCTCCCAGAGCCTCGCTGAATCACTGACAACTGATTTAGGGGCCATCATTAAGTTACTTAGCAGAAATATGTTAATACAAAATAATTGCAGTTTTTTCAATATCTTTCATGTCATGTGACCCAGGGGCTCCAGACCAGCAGCAGATTCTATTAGTAAACTCGAGAAATGAGACACAGCTCTTTTTATTGTACTTTAGTGCTTCCTCTATTTTATATAAATATTACTATGCAGAAATTATGATTTTTTTTCACAATAGCTTCCATGTCATGTGGCCCACTAACTTCTCAAACAGATCATGTTTCCATAAAAAAATCTATAATAATAATAATAATAATAATAAAGAAAATAATGGTAAAAAAGTTCTCTAATGCTTAAGAGATTAACATATTTTCAAGCAGCAATGTCAACTTCTACACTATTTTGTCTCATGTCTTAGATTCTGATCCTGAAATTCTGAAAATGAATTAAAAAAAAAAAAAAAAATCTAACCAGTAGTCACCATTTAAAGGGTTAATTTTCAAAATTTCTTCCGGGGGGGGGGGGGGGGGGGGGGGCATGCCCCTGCCCCTGGACCCCCCTAGTGTTGCTAGGTTACTGAGAGACACTGTCTCCAGTTTACTAATACAATCTGCTTACTCTACAATCCAGCAGTGGGACACCTCCGCAGAATGCATGTAGGGTGGTGGTGTGTGTGCGTGTTTGTATGTGGGGGGCCATCCAAGAATTGTGCCCAGGGGCTCCTCCCCTCTTGATCCAGGCCTGCTTGAAAATAATAAATATTAACAAAATAAAAAAAAAACCCAAAACAATGACATGTTTCTCACTTGTGGTGCTGAGTTACACGACATGTGGTCATTGGCTGCGCACCTCAGAGAGTCAGATCGGTGTCACAGAGGTCAGGTCACGTTAAGTGACAGACAGGTTATGTTTTGATATTTTGCAAGATGAAACAGCTGTCAAAGCCCTCGGGTTATTAAATTAAAGGGATATTCCGGTGTAAGTTTAATCCATGGTCTAAATCAGGGGTCATCAACTATATTTGTCCAGGGGCCAGAATTTTCCTCTGCGCACACTGTAAGGGCCGGAGGCTCATAAGATAAAATAAAATAAGTATTGTATCCTAAGTAATATGTTATTATTCAATATATTAGTTTTCATTCCAAATGTATGCTATTTTTTAGCCTCTGTCAGTGTTAACAAAGCCATACAATTTAATAATATCATTTAATATTATAATATTCTATAATATTTTTCAAGATTATGGCCAAGTGTTTAAATAAGTCTTTTTGACAGTTTTCAAATGTAGCCTATATGTGCAATAACTGTGTTGAATGAAAAAATGCAATATTGCTGTTACATGACTTTTCCTAAAAGTGTCTGTATTTTAATTTAGAACAGGTTTTTTTTAAAAATATAAATGACACACAAAAAACAAAGAAAATATTATGTGTTTTACCTATTTCGACCATAAACAGTCATATTAACCGCACATCGTTTCACAGGGTTTGCTGCTTTCATGGTCTCTCTTGTCTCTAACTTTGCGAATATACTTGTGAGTTAATTATTACATAGTTGTATTATATAGCCTTGTTGGCACCACGGGCAAACTCAAACGGGAGTTGCCCCTCCGTGAAACAGCGAGCGAGCTGTTCAACAAGGTTCTGAAGTGATGCGACTCTGACTGTGTATCAGGGAAAGCCGAGGAAGAATGTCCGCATCCTGAGCACCGTGCACACAGGTGCGGGCACCTTTAGTGGGGCGAAGGCAAAGCCAGAGTCTGTGACTTACAACAACACCGAGTACGGCGAGGACCCGGACCAGATGGCGAGGGCATACTGCGTCAAAGTACGCGAAGATGGCCAGTGGCGGTCTTCTACAACACCCTCGACCTGGCTGGGATAAATGCCCGCATCTTATTCAAGGAGTGCACCAGCAGCAGGAGAGCCCGTAGGAAATTCCTGCAGCAGCTGACAGAGGAGCTGAGGGCAGAATACATGGAGGGGAAAGCGGCCGCGTTAGTCGGCACAAGGTGGGCAGCAGCGGAACCAACCACCGCAGGAGCACACGGAGACGGAGGCAGTGCCGGTCTAAAAGAGCTGCAAACGGAACCAAATGTCGGACTTGAAATGCCACACGCCGTGTGTGGTAACTGTGAGGAGAGCGGAGGTAATCTGCAGGCTCACTGTTTGTTTTTGTTATAGATCAGCTCGTTTCCAGCTTTTTCGATTATTATCATTTATTTCATATAATATTAAGTGTTAGAATAACGTGTTTCGTAATCAAATAAGTTACTTTTAATTGTTTATTTTCTTGTTCTGAATTTTCTCTATTTAATCTTGTGTAGATATATGCAATAATTACGGTTTACTATGTGCGATGGTATGAATATTGATAAATGTATAATTAAACTTGTCAAAATGTACATTTTGGTGTTATTTCGTTTTTTAAAAAATATCATGACACAATGAAAGTATTCATCACTCAATTGGGTATTTGCATGAGAGAATATAGAGTTTAAAGTCTTAGCGGTCAAAATGACCGTTTATGGCCGTTAGAGTAGTGTTGGAATTCTGGCTCTTTAAGCTAGCCTGTGTGTGTGTGTGTGTGTGTGTGTCTTCCCGCTTTTTCTTCTTTTTCTTTTGCCTCATTCTTAAACAAACCGCAGCGCTTCACTTCCTGGTTGCTGTCTTTCGTCTTTTCGCGGTCACGATGACTCATGGAATAGTCCATTACAGTACGAAAGGGGAGAGGGAGAGCAGATAATACGATTGGGACATTCTGATGTTTTTTTGTTGTTGTTTTCATTTTAGTTTTTTATTTATTTTATGTTTAGAAGTACATAATTATAATTGACAAAGACAATGGTGGAGGCCTGCTGGCCGGAGGCTCCGGCCCCCTGCTGGTCGGGGAGGGGGCATCTGGTTGGGGGCCCCTGCAGTTTGGGGGCCCAAGGCCTTTTCCTTAATGGTAAAACCGCGACTGGTCGTAGTTTGTGGAGAACACTGGAAGAATAAATATATTTAAATGAAAAATGGCGCTCTCAAAGAGCCTTAAGCGGAAAGTTGATGCTGAGAACCGTAGCTTTAATGAAGAGTGGACTGATAAGTACCTATTCATAGAGCCAACTTTTAGAAATGCTGTACCTGTGTGCCTCATTTGCAACGAAACTGTCGCTGTCGCTAAAGAGTACAATCTGAGGCGTCACCACATCACAAAACATGCTAGCTTCAAGGAGTCATATCCTGAACATTCAGAGGCCCGTCACAGGAAAATTGCTGCTTTTAAATCTCAGTATTCCCATGCCAGCGGAATTATTAACCGAACCACAACGGAACAAGAGAGGGCAACAAGTGCGTCTCTACAGGCGGCCTGGGTACTCTCCAAGCATAACAAGCCATTCACTGATGCTGAGGTTTTTAAGGAGTGCATGGTGGCTGTTCTGGAGGAACTTGCCACGGACAAATCTATGGACAGGATAATTGCGTCTGTTAAGCAGATACCTCTGTCTGCTAAAACTGCTGTTCGCCGTGTCCATGTTTTGGCAGAGGAAGTCCGGCAACTTGTAATTGACGAGATCAAAGAAGCCAGATACCTCTCACTGGCTATTGATGAGTCCACCGACAGTACGACATTTCCCAAATGTGTGTTTTCGTCAGATATTTTGATGGCAGAGATTTCAGAGAGGAGCTGCTGGCCTTGATTCCACTTGAGGGGCTGGCCACTGGCGCTATTATTTTTGATAAGCTGGAGGAACCATTTCAAAAACATGGACTATCATTTGAAAAAGTAAACCTGGTTGTCACAGATGGTGCTCCTGCGATGATTGGCAGAAACAGAGGACTAGTGAGCAGAATGAAGGCTGTCGCTCCCAGCATTAACGCACTTCACTGTCTCATTCACCAGAGCGTGCTATGCGCAAAATTAAGTGGCGAACTTAAAGAGGTTATGGACAAAACAATGAAAATAATCAACTTCATCAGGGGAAATTCAAGCACACAGCACCGTTTATTCCGAAAATTTGTGCAGGAATCTGAAGCCTCTCACCATGACCTCTTGCTCCACAACGACGTGCGCTGGCTGAGTAAGGGCAGAGCTCTGGAGCGTTTCATTGAACTCAGGGATCAAGTTGTTGATTTTTTGATGCAAAGTCAATCAAAAGCGGCAGCTGACCACCTGCGCATCATGCAAGACGCAGAATACATGTGCAACGTTGCATTTTTAACGGACACATTTTCACATTTGAACGCACTAAATTTACAATTACAGGGAAAAGAAAAGCCTGTGGTGAATATGGTGGAAAAACTTGATGCCTTTGGAAACAAACTTGATCTTTTCCACGAAGATTTGTTGTCGGGGAGGCTGCTACACTTTAACACACTTAAGACAGCGGGTCACAGCAGGGTCACCGAGAACATGGTGACATTTATCACACAGCTGAGGGAAAATTTCTCTGCCAGATTTGATGACTTTGCCATTCCCAGGGATGTCATTGGATTCGTGCGTGACCCGTTCACAATCAGCCCAGGTGGAGAATTCTCCGCTAACGTGAGGAAGGTGATGCTGCTGGACGAGGCGGCTGTTCAAAGTGAACTGATTGACATCCAGGCAGCCGGTGACATGAGGGCTGCTCTCCGTGGTGCTGAAAGCTTGAGCGCCTTTTGGGTGGCTTGTCCCCAAGAGTATGACACACTGAAGACACTGGCAATGTATGTTCTCACCATGTTCGGATCAACATACACCTGTGCAGCTGCCTTCTCAAAAATGAACTCTATAAAAACGCATGAGAGGAACCGACTGTCAAACCAGTCTTTGGAGGACTGCTTGCGCATAAGCCTGACAGCTGTCAAGCCCGACATTAAAAAGATAGTGTCGAAGGGGAAATGTAACTTCTCCCATTAAACAAACGGGAGTGTTTCAGTCTGGGATTTTCTTGGTTTTACTTTATTTGTATTGATTTTGTATTGATTTGTTGGATCACAGGCTACTTTAATTTGATGTAAATAGTAACTTTTAACTGAGGCCTGTCGCTTGTATTTGTCACGAGAACTGTTTGCTGATGTGCAAGGCTTGCAGTAACTCTGTTATGTTGCGTTGTGTGGTTGGTTGTTGAGAAAAATGAGCACGTGAAACAATAAAATATTGTAATGATCAGAGGAGTCTCGTTTGCCGACACGGAGCGCTGAAGGCGCAAAGACTCATGGGAGTGATTGTTTAGCGTTTATTCGACTGTTGTTGTTGTGATGTGTTTCTATTTGGTGCTTTGTGTACATGTATTATTGTTGCTGTGTGCCCTTGTTTTGTTCTGAAGATGTTTGATTGTGAATTGGCAACAACGTTGAGTTTGCAGAGTGCACCATGACCGAGTATGGTAAGACGGATGATTATATTCGTCAAATGTTGCCAACTTGTAATCAGCGGGACTCATGCACTAAAATAATAAAAGTATCGGTAGTATAAAGTTGAATGGATTGAGTTTTGTGTGGGTTTGGCTTTACTGAAGGCTACTAATAAATGTGTGACTTTTTTATAAGTTCTGCATAGATGATGGGCTATGGTATTTTTAGAAGATTGCTTCTGAGGGCCGTATGGAAATCTCTGGCGGGCCGGATTCGGCCCGCGGGCCGCCAGTTGACGTTGCGTGGTCTAAATCATCGTGAAACTGTGTTAAACTCCCTCTCGAGAGATCAAGTTATTTACGGAGTTTTATCAACCTCAGAAACGACCGCACGACAACAATACATTGCAGTAAATGGATCCAAATATAAACCGCCACCAAAAAGCCACAAATAATGCTAAGACCAGCACCAAACTTCAGCAACAGTACAAATAGGGTCTCAGCACATAGTCTGGGGTATCTAACCTCTGCTAGCTTAGCTGGATTTCTATTGTGAAGCTAAAAACAGACTTCAACTCTCCTCCATCAGCTTCCGGGTCAGAGTGCGGTTAGAAATGCTCAATTCCGTTCTTTTCCCTGTCCGCTCTTGATAATAACTGTTATAAACTGGCAGGTAAGACACATAGAACTTTGATTGCTTTTCCATGGAGTCATTATCATACATTTTCATCCATGAGCCGCGGAACTCTACTGCACTCGGTAATCGGCTCGTCGGGACTTCCCGTCTACAGGAAGCTGCTGCAGAAAAGTGGTAAATTTAGTCAGCTTTTCAGTAGAAATCCAGCTAAGCTAGCGGAGGTTAGATGCCCCAGACTATGTGCTGAGACCCTATTTGTACTGTTGCTGAAGTTTGGTGCTGGTCTTAGCATTATTTGTGGCTTTTTGGTGGCGGTTTATATTTGGATCCATTTACTGCAATGTATTGTTGTCGTGCGGTCTTTTCTGAGGTTGATAAAACTCCTTAAATTAGCGGTCTGCTAACTTGATCTCTCGAGAGGGAGTCTAACACAGTTTCACGGTGTGTTAGACCATGGATTAAATTTACACCGGAATATCCCTTTAAGTTGAATGACACAATAAACGTAACAGTATATGCTTGAATACAGCTACAAGTCAGGCATCATGCAGCAGCAATGGTACCACATCAACCACACCACCCACTTCTTAAAGTCAGCGTGGAGCAGGTGAGTTACAGCCGCAGTCACATTACTTAACAATACTATGGTTATTCATAATTTATGCTTCAGATGTGTTTATTGCCTGATGTGCTGTTATGTGTAACTGTGTGACCTTACTGAAGGATTAATATCTATATGTACATGTGTTTTTTATTTGCTTGCAGGTGAGGGAGCAAGCACAGCATGCAATGTTTAACAGCCTGATGAAACCCAGTCAACACATCCTGAAGGACACAAGGCGGATGAAGTGAAAACAGGTAATCTCTCCTAGGGTACGAAAAGGGCTAGAGCCAGCCCTGCTGTTATGCATACACCTAATCGATTCTAATTCTGATTCTGATTCAGACCCAGGTAAGTCAAAACATTATCATTGGGGTTTTTGGTCATATCTTAATTGTTAGACTTATTTTAACTGAATTTAAAGCAACATTATGTAGATACTGGCATTTTGTTTGATTTGGCAACCCCCATAGTTTCTGAGTGCAACATCACTGTCGTAAAGGAAGATCACAGGTATGTAACAATTAGTCAGACACAATGTAGGCGCTAACTACAAACAAATAACATAAATATTACGGCTTGGAAACATGCATGTTGAAGTAATCATGTGTGTAACGCTGTGATCCTACCCCTGTACTGAAGTTACAAAGTGGACAAAAAAGTGATGGGGGGCTGAGTGGTTGAGACAGAGACACCATTCACCTTATACAGGACACTGTACCACCAACATGAGTTTGAAGCTGTTATGTTACAGTAAAAAGTTGAATCATGTTGCTTGAATAATATGATGATGTTGTGTTTGTACCTAACACAGTGCATTCTTATCATGCCCAGAATGTATACATGTGCCACAATAATTGAAAATGAAATAACAGTTGAAGCAGGAATTCACAACACTAACTGTCATATTATTATCACTAGAAATATTTTGAATAAAATTCACACAGTATATAAAATGAAAAGATATAAGACAGGAAGTTATAATTTCCCCCTTTCTATCTGCTTTAGAGTCCTAAAAACTTTTTTTTTAATCTTTTTTAGTGTGTGTTAATTCAGTCCAAATCACATCTATGACATTACAAAACTTTAATCTTAGTTGACAGTCGACATACTGTATATGAGGTGCTTTATCTACTGAAATGTAGTAAAGGGTAAAAGTGAAAATTTATAAATATCAAGTGTCAAAAAATCAAGTGTGCCTTTAGCCTTCTGCTAAAATCATTTAATTCATTTTTTTCATCAATCTACACTCTATACTCCATCTTGGTGGTGTGAAAACAGGATTTTAGAAGTTTATTAGAAACAAAACCAAAACATCACATTAACATACATATTTGGACCTATTGTTGTGACACCTGAGGTGCAGTTCAGGTACATCTTGACTGGAGTTAATTTGTGGTAACCCAGTTGATTGGGCATGATTTGAAAAGGCTCACAGGTATCACAGGTGATACTTTATATCAGAGCAACTAGTTGATTAACTAGTTTATGTAATGCAAAAGTGTATCAGCAGGGGGATAGGAGACAGACAGGAATCACCATTTTAGGTCTGGAGGTTAAAGGGCTCCTCCCAGACATCACTCCAAATGTGTATTTTCCTTCCCAACTCACTTTTTTTTTTTTTTAAATACACACAACGTCATTCAAAATCAGTATGATGTTCTACCTCTATTGGCGGAGCAGGATTGGTTACAGTGAAGTACAAGATTTTGTAGTGGTTTGAGTGATAAATAACTTGCACATAGATTTGAGACAAATGATTAGAAGAGTGATAACAGTCAAAGCTCCAAACCCAGACAAAACAAATTCAAAAATAAAATAACCAAATGACCCTAGCTTTTCTTTAAACCATCCAACAATCTAGAGGTAATGGGGTTATGAAATGTCTTTGCAATATCACGCAAATGATTTGTTATTTCTTGTAAGGTGGCATTGTGGTCAGGTATATACATACAGCATTCATTTCCTAATGACAGCAGAAGTTCCCCCTTGAAGTAGTCCAGTGCAGCTCAATTTTGTGGTCTGACTAAAGTCATTTCTTTTGAGAGCATGGACATGCCCTTTTCCAGTGGAATGTGCAAGATCTTCCACTACATGTGAGAGGTCTCTTATTTGATCCAAGGATGCCATGACTCCATGACTTTGGAATGAGAGCACCTAAAAATCTTGTCCATGGTGTTTGTATGTGTGTGTGTATAAGTCTCTTTTCCCCATATGAAACTCCGGTGGCATGGTAAGGACTCTCATAGCTGGTATCACATAACCCAGATCACATACCCCGATGAAGTGGGCAGAGCCATTAGTGGGAGTCCTTCTCTTGTGCTGTGGAGGATAAAGCCACACACGTAACAGTTCATTGGGTTTAGACTCTTAACAGCAACCATTTTTTTGTCCAATTGGGAAAAAAAACTGGTGTGCAATTTGTGATGCATTTTAGTTTGCATAACGATCTCACCCTAACAGATTCACAGATGTGGTATCTGACAGAAGAAAGGAGTGGGAAGGAGTGAAAATTCACATTCTTTCAGTGAAAGGACCTATAGACACTGTAGTAGGCTTAGATACAGGTAGACACATGGGAATACCTTCAACCCCCACAGCCCTAACTGTTTCTTCTGATATATTCAAATGTGAAGATTTTGTGTGTTTTGATGTGGAACACGAAAAGCTCCTGTGTCTACCAGGAATGATGTAAATTCACTTTTTTTTCTTCTTTTTTAAAGATTTTTTTCTTGCATAGACACCTTTATTAAGCAGTAGACAGAGAGGAAATACAGCAGAGAGGGGGGGATGTGACATGCGGCAAAGGACCTCTTTTATTTTTTAGTACTTTTTTGGCCTTTTTATGGCTTTATTGATAGTACAGCTGAAGATGTGACAGGAAACGGGGGAGAGAGAGGGAGAGTGACACACAGCAAAGGGACCCGGCCGGGAGTCGAACCCAGGTCTGCTGCAGAGTAGAGATGCACCGATCAGGATTTTTGGGCCGATCACCAATCACCGATCACCGAAAGCAGTATCTGCCGATCCCGATATTGCCGATCGCCGATCACAGCGTCAAATCCATAAATTCTTCTATATTATTGTCTTGTATAACTTTCATATATTTAATTAATGATTCTTCTTACACAACATTGACATTGTATTATTAAGTATAAAAATTAGGAGATGAGAAAGTATCATGAATTGACCACCGTTTTATTGCAGGCTGAGGCAATGTGCAATATTTCACACTCTAGAGACTCTCTTAGAGACAACTTGGACTCAGCTTACATAGAGTAACTGTAGCTTACTAGTGGGAATGCATGCAGTCAGGGTAGGAATTTTGTCATTTTAGGGCAAGTCCATTTGGCCTTCAGTTTTTTTTTCAGGGGCACCAAGGCCACATGACAGGGCACAAAGGCCACTGGGTAAAATGTGTTGATTTACCTTTCAGACTGATACCATAACATCCTAATTTATAATAAGACATGGATTGTGTATCAAAACATTTTTTTTATACCAAAATCAAGTTAAAGTTACATTAGAAAGTAGTTTTTGTTAAGTAGGGTTAGGGTGAGATGGGTTTTGTGACACCTCACTGAATATTAGTGTTATTGAATATTTCTCCCAATAGAAATTCACCAAAATTATGGCAAAGCACATTTCTTCCAAACAAAAAATTGTAGAATAACCAGCAGGAGACCACTGATGTGTGGAGTGATTTCGGTGACACTACACTCTGAATAATAGTGAAGTTATCGAATTTTTTGTAGTTTCTCTTTTCGGTGTTGCACTTTGTAGACGGTCCCTGCGCCCTCGTCTCACAGACGGCTGACCATACAGACCAGAGTTAATGTCCAGACGCTCGTTTTGATTAACATATGGTTGTAGCTCGTTGTCTACCTTACTACGGTAGAAAAGAGCTGTCGTTTGTGTTTTAACAAGGTTTCACTTATGAGTTATTGATCCGGGAAGTTCGAATCTGTGAATATATTTCCAACTTTACCGGACTAAATCCTACCACATAAGTCAGTTACGTATCATGTCAAAACTGGCTGTGCTCGCTTTCGCACCTGTGCTGTAAGTTTCGTACTTCTGTTTTGAGACGCTGCTGCTGTTTGAGAGGCTTTCACATGAGATCATCGTGATGATGAGACTCCACCTGCGCGAACTGCGGACTCACTGAAGTTACTGTGAGTGACTACTGTGCACTCAGGTGGCTGTAATTAAAGGCAAGCTCGCTACGCGGACCGGGCCAGGGGCACAGAGGCCACTGTGGCCGTATGATGAGTTTTTTTTTCACGGGGCATCAAGGCCAAAGTGCGGGGCAACGGCGGCCATGAAATTCCCTCCCTGCATGCAGTTAATGCACTGTCTTTATACTTAAACGTCATCTGATCGGCCTGATGTGATCTATTTTGAGAACTCCGATCAAAACCGATAGGGGCATTATCAGCTGATTGCGATCGGTTGCCGATCGATCGGTGCATCTCTACTGCAGAGCCTCGGCACATGGGACGTACGCTCTACCAACTGAGTTAAAAGGCGCCAAGCAAAGGACCTCTGGCCGGAATCAAACCAGGGTCGGCTGCGTATATGGCATGAGCTTTAACAACTCGCTTTGACAACTTGGTCACTGTCCTGACAGCTCTATTGGTTATACTGTGGGGTTGGTGGGTCTTCTATCTGGTTGCTTGATAGAAGTGCCTTGGGCAGGGTACGTGGGGCTGCCTTGTTTTTTTGTTTTTTTTAAGATTTTTTGTGGCATAGACAACTTTTATTAGGAGAGAGAGGGGGAGGTGACATGCAGCAAAGGACCTCCGGCTGGAATCGAACCGGGGTCGGCTGCGTTTTATGGCATGCGCTCTAACCACTTGACCACCTGCGCGCCCGGGGCTGCCTTGTTTGGGCAGTTTCTTACCCAATGACCTGGCTCACCACATCAGAAGCAATTCTCATAGTTAGAGACAGGTGGCCTCTGGCTTTGCTCATGGTGTGAGGGCCAGCGTCTTTAGTGCTCCCTCTCTTTTTGGAAGCTTCCCCTGCCACTGCGTCCTCCTATGGTTGTTCCGCCTGTGTAGTAGGACACTTGAGAAACCATTAGCATTTCATGTATTCTACATTTTCTTGGTGGAACCCACTGTTCTTCTTCTACCTGATAATTCATCTCAGGTCTTGGGTATTTAAAAACCCAGTCATCATCAGCGCTATCATCACTTGATTCTCTCATCTGTCTTACAGGATAAAGGCTTTTTATTTTTATCGTATTTCGTCAATTTTACTGTTTCTACAAGACCAATTGACTGTCTGGCCTAATCCTAATGCATGTACTTCGCAGGACCATTCAAATAGGCAAATTTTCTCAGTGTTTCAAACAACCCTTCACTCAAACAGAATGACAGGATTTTATACCTGATCGTTTCCTGATCCTCTCCCCTGGATGTAGAGCTCATTATCCCCCTGCTAAGAAGGCGCCGGCGACACAGAAAGCAGAAGAGGGAAAAGAGGAGGGGCTTCAAGCTAAGCTAAAAGCTACCCCCATAAACCGGCCATCCCAAGCCTATTTCTTGCCAACACCAGGTAGCTAAACAACAAAATGTCAGAGAACAATTTGTGACAGAACACAGAACCGTACGTAAAGTTACTCTGGCAAATCTGTGGATAAAATGTCTGCAGTGTGGAAATAACTTAAATTAGAAAGTGAAAGCAGACCAACGGCGACATGTAACATCTGCTATACGACCGTTTTGCGGAGCTGCATTTAATACTACTCATTTGATAAGGCTTGTACCAAACAAACACTCAAAGAATACAACCGAAGCAAAAAACACTCGCGGATACTCTCAAAAGGAAAGAGAAATATCCTCGAGACAGCGACATGGCCACAAATACTACAGAGAGGGTAATAAAATTAATTGCTCTGGATAACCAGGTCATGTTCGTGGTAGGAGATCAGGGTTTTCTTCGTCACCTGGTATTACATTATACTGACTCCACTTTTGAGTTACAACGTGTCGGTATGCGCACTCGTGTGGTGGGTCTCATACAGCATGTAAAACAGGCAATCGAGGACATGCTGTACGCGTGTGAAATAGACGAGCAACGCGTCCACATCATTTTACATGACCACGTAAGGAATTTGTAAAAAGCAATAGATGATATGGAGATACCAAGCGTGGGCTGCGTCTCACACACTTCAGCTGGCTGCACATAAGGGTCTACTGTCACAGTGCAGCATCACTCACTCACCTGCTAACACAAGGAAGGTGGTCGGCCAATGTTGCAATAGCATATACAGAATAAGGAAGAGCCATATGAAAGTATATACTTTGTTTCAAAAAAAAAAAAAAAAACCTACTAAGGAACAACTTGGATGCAGGTACTTAGTTTTTTTAATGCAGGAAAATATAAGTTAAGGCTAAGTATCGGGTCGGGACTCAGTATCGGCAGATACTAAATAATGTAAGACTCTGATCGGGATTGGGGTAAAAAAAAAACCTGATCGGGGCCTTTCTACTTTCCCAGGGAGTTTACATTTGTCACTATCACGGCTGTTAATACACCACCGCAAGCAAATGCCAGGTGAGCCTTGGACAAGCCACACCTCTCAAATAGCACTAGTCAGCCCACCCAGACAGCATTGTTATAGCGGCAGCGGACTTTAATCATGCCAACTTGAAGTATGACCTGCCTTAAGTCCACAAATATGTAAACTTCCCAACAAGAGAAAGTAACACTCTGGATCAGGTCTACTGCAACATTTCCAAAGCATATAAAGCCAGCCCTCTGCCACATCTGGGACTCTGATCATCTGTCTCTTTCTTTGATCCCAGCATACAAAACTTGCAGCTCTAGACAAAGGTAAACTATGAAGACAGTCAAAGTATGGACTGAGGAAGACACTTCAGCCTTGCAGGACTGCTTCGAGGACACATACAGGAATGTTTTTGCAGAGGGAACAGACCTGAAGGGACACAAGGCAGCTGTTCTTTCATAAATCAACTTCTGCCCTGAGACTGTTTCAGAAACAAAAACGGTTAAAGTGCTCCCTAACCAGAAACCGTGGTTCAATGGCAAGGTGAAGACCCTGCACAGGACACAAGATTCTGCATTTAAGTCTGCGGACCTGCAGGCCTACAAGCAAGCACGGTGAAGCCTGAGGATAGGCATCAATGAGAACAAACGCAGGTACAAGCAGCGCATAGAGGAGAACTTCAACAGCAACAACTCCAGAAGCATGTGGTAGGGGATAAAGACTCCGACCGGATACAAGGACAGCTACACAGCCACGAACTCCACAGACCGCAAGCTGCCAGACCCCTCAACCACTTCTTTTCTTGCTTTGACCACCGGATTGCTGCTGACACACATCTGGCACTTCCAGGGAAGGTCAATGCCATTCAGCTGGACCAACATGAGGTCAGATCCACTCTGTGAAGAGTAATCACGAGTAATGCAGCTGGTTCAGACAAGGTCACCAGCAGAATTCTGATGGCTGGCGCAGACCAGCTAGCAGAGGTTTTCCCCACCATCTTCAACCTCGCGTTACTACAATCTGCAGTCCCCACCTGCCTGAAGTCTGCAACCATCATCCTAGCCCCAAAGAAAGGTACAGTGTACCTTAATGACTATCGCCCAGTTGCTCTCACCCCCATAATCACCAAATAGTTTGAGAGACTCATCCTTTCTCACATCAAATCTGCCATCCCTGCTGACCTGGACCAACACCAGTTTGCTAACCAAGCAAACAGGTCGATAGAGAAAGCTGTCAACACATCACTCCACACAGCCCTTACACACCTGGACCAGCCCAACACATATGTAAGTGGACTTCAACTCAGCATTTAACACTGTCATCTCCCACAAACTACTCTACAAACTGAGCAACCTGAGCTTAGGCATTTCACTGTGCACCTGGATACTGGACTTCCTCAGCAACAGACCACAAAATGTCAGAATATGAGGCCGCACATCATCCACTCTCATCCTGAACACTGGCACACAACAGGGGTCCGTCCTCAGCCCAGGGCTCCAGACTAACTGTTTTAACTAGGAGCACAGTAGCCCCTAACTGAAAATTTTAGGAGAATCACAAAATTTAGGGACATACTAGGTAAATCAATTATATTGAATATATATATATGTATGTATATATATATATATATATATATACTGTCGACATTAAATGAGTTAGGCTACCATTGAAGTACGTCAAGTCTCAAATATCATTTGCAAGCCAAACACATGGCAGATGCAGAGAGCCCACCACCCTCCCCCTAGCCAAAAGCAGACATCACCATGTTTTGATCCCATTTAGGGTAAGGGGATATTTTTTGAGCCTTTATTTTCCTGCATTTGAAGTGTTGAATAAACATTTTCATAAAGCGAGCATATTTGCCTAACCCTAACCCTTTCTTAGGTTGTGAAAGTATTAAAGGAGTCATCACCTGGTTTTTTACATATCCAGTCCCTCTTGGATCGCTTTGGATCAATTCTTAAAACTTATTAGAAATTGTTTTTTTTTTAAAAAATCAAACATAGAGCTTGTTCTGACACTTATTCATACCTCGACTTTCTCACGCGAGATTATGCGCGAGGTTTTGACCGGTCCGGATGTGCATTGTATTAATATGTAATGAGGCGCGCGTTGATTGGCCGCAGGAAGGACAGAGCCGGAATGGGGGGCGAGCCTGCATGCACACAGACTCCAAAACATAAACAGCCCCCTGTCATGGCGCACACACTAAATGACGAACCTTACGGAATTCAGGCATTTATGTACGAGCCGGAGTTGGAAACCGAAAGGGAGAGTGAAGAGGCATAGACAGTGGAAGAGACACGTTTACAGCAGGATGTCACTGAATGGTAAATTCTTTTTTTTTCCGTCTTACTTTTCACACTCGTGTTTTACATGTAAGACCTGAGTTTTAATGCTGGCGGTGACGATGTATGGCGTGAAAATGACAGAGAAATAAGCAGATTCGGCGTGCTCACTCTGGCTGAGGACGGCTGTGAGCCGATGCATATGCAAGCAGCCTCCTGTGGTAACGTCACCACAGGAGCAGAATCAAAATCTCGTGCTTTAGGAACGTGCACTACTGTGCGCTATTCCTGTTCGGAAAAAGAGCCAAAGCGAAAAAAATAAGCCACTTTCAGACTCCAGCTTTTCAGGCAAGTTTCAACAGAGGTCCAACACCAATATGCATGATTTAACGAGAGAAATTGCGATTTCCGGGTGATGACTCCTTTAAGAACATAAAACAAATACATTAAGGTACATTTAAATGTGACAAAAAAAATGTGTCAAAAAATTGCAATTAATTTGCGATTAATTGCGAGTTAACTGTGGACAAAATAAGATTAATTGCGATTAAAAAATGTAATCGTTGACAGCCCTAATACACACACACACACACACACACACACACATATATGTGTGTGCATTAAATTATATATATATAAATTAGGGCTGTCAAATAATTAATTTTTTTAATCGCGATTAATCGCATTTTGTCCATAGTTAACTCGCGATTAATCGCAAATTAATCGCAATTTTTTTGGCACATTTTTTTTCTGTTCTAAATGTACCTTAATGTATTTTTTCATGTTCTTAATACTTTTAACAACATAAGAAAGGGCAAATATGCTAGCACACATCTGCCGTGTGTTTGGATTGCAAGTGATATTTGAGACTCAATGTACTTCGATGGTAACTCATTTCATGTCGACAGTACATGCAGATAACTTTTGTCCTATCGACCTAACCATCTGGCAGTGTTTTGAAAGTAGTTTGCCGTTCATACCTAAATTACCAAATAATAGCCGGGTTTCAATTAACCGCAGGGTCCCTTTAAACGCCGGTGCAGATGTATATTTTGTTAAATAACCGCTGGTTCCAAATTAATGTCCGGTCCAATTTTTTTTTTTTTTTTTTTTTAAATTAAGGAAGAAGAGGTGTCCACTGACACTGCACGTTTTTCTTCTTCGCCTTTGTCACGCAGTGTGCTGCTTTCTGTCAGTCAATATCACACTGATGATCGCCATGGCTCCGTTGCAGCAAAACAATAAAAAGTACGACTTGAAATTCAAACTATCTGTCATGATATATTCAGAGGAAAAGTCGGGAAAAGCAGCCGCTAGATGTTTCTCTGTCGACCAGAAGAGAGTGAGAGAAACGGAGCTTCAGCGTCTGTCCGAGGAGGACAGCAGCAGGGCCAGGCTGCCTGCTGGAGGGAGGAAGATAAATAAATATGCGGGAATGAGTCATCAGCAAACGGGCACGCCACGAGAGAGTGTCCCGCAAAATGATCAGGGCTATGGAGAAACAAATGTCCGCCACCGTGAGTGACAGCAGAGATGAGGAGTTTGCAGCGAGTGCTGCTTGGCTGAATCGTTTCCTCCGCCGCAACAACTTCACTTGCAGAAGGATGACAGAGAATTCACAGAGAAGCTGGAGAAGTTTGTGACATATTCATGCCGGATTTTTGTGAGGAAGGAATTAGACGCCTGTCCCAAATTGCCGCCTGGTCTGTTAAGTGATTTTTTTTTTTTATATACCGTTATTAACGCCTTAACTTTGACAGCCCTAATATATATATATATATATATATATATATATATATATATATATATATATATATATATATATATATATATATATACATATATATTGACCTGTGTTTGGTGTGTATGTCACACCGCGGTGAGGGCTGTCCTGTCCTGGGTTTTTGTCTCGTGAATTTCATGTTTTATTTTGAAAAGTAACTCTCCTCTCGTTTCAGGTCACTTGCCCTTCCTCTCGTGTCACCGGTCTGACGTCTCCCCTAATCCCTGATTGTTTCCACCTGTGCTCCCTTCCCTGGTGTATATATTGTCTGTGTCTTCCCCTGTCTCGTCGCCAGAGTATTTCATCCTGTCGTGTACCTCCAGCCCCCGTATCACAGCCTTGCCACAGTTTTGAGAAGTATTGTATTGCTTGATTTTCTGTTATTTCTTGTATTCCTCTGAAGTTGAGTGATTTTGTGTTCTGCTAAAGTTTTGGTCAGTGTGTTCTTTTGTGTTTCAGTTAATTTCCTAGCCTTTTTGAGTTTTCCCTCCTTCGGGAGCATTTTGATTTGTAGTTTTATTAGCTCAGTGTAGCTTAGTTCTATTTATAGCCTTTTTGCTTTATCCTCCTTGAGAGCGATTTTCATTGTTTATTCTTTTTATAGATTCATTATTGTATTCAGATCAGTGCAGGTTTGCCTTTTGTGTTTTCCTCCCTCGGGAGCGTTTTTCAGTTTTGTTTGGTGTTCTGTGCCTCGTTTTGTTTATTAGTCCCTCGTCTTAGTAGACGAGTTAGAGTTCATAGCCTGTTGAGTTGTCACTCTTACGGAAGTCGATACTTGAGTATCAGAATAAAAGCTTGCATTTACCGTTCTCTGTCTGCACCTGAGTCCTCATTTTGCCTAGGCCTGACAGTGTAGTGCCAGCATAACCTGTAAATTGCGTGTTCCCAACATGTTGGGACTGCAACATTTGCAGTTCAAGGAATTCGTCTCTCTGTGACCTTAACCATCCAAATTTGCATAGCTATTCTTCACGAAAACAGTATTTTCTGCCCTTTTTTCGATGATTGTGTCTTCAGACTCTGACTCATCCTCTGAGTTAGGATTTGAATCTAGCATACTACTAGGCTTATCGGGGAGAAAATAACCCAGATATGTGTCCGCTGCATTACTGCTCCAATCTGGTTTTGCAGTACTGCAGTTATAGGTATGTGTTATAAAAACAACAACATGAAGTGTTCACGTTCAA